>NC_024801.2:23046404-23350203 GCF_000309985.2 Brassica rapa | reverse complement strand
ATTATTGATTTTTATGATATTTCAAAGTTAATTTGTGTTTTTATCGTTGTAATTCTTGTTCTTTCATCTCATGGTGTGTTGTCTCTTGTTGTTACTTCTTACTGTTGTCGTGTTAGTGCTTATTTATTCTACAGCTTAATAAATTTAATATCTTTATATTTATCTGGTTCATCTAAGCAAAATAAAAAGCTAACACGCATTTGTGTCGACGAGATGCTCCATCAATATTGTACTACACGAAAAAGTTATGGAAAAATAATATCAGGCTGGTGTGGAAGATTCTCAAGACAAAATCTTTTGATATAAAAAGTAGAAATACATACAAGTTTCCTACATTAAAGCACATATATATAATAAAGAGACAATTGGACTAATATACCTAAATCGGTGTGAAATTAAGAAAGTACCCGAAAGCAAAAAAAACCCTTCAGAACTGTAGATATTTGCGTCCCCCATCCCCCTTTTACCCCTATAGTCCGGACACGTAAGGCAAGCATGTTTTGATTCGGTGTAATCTGCACAAGTACAATCCTAGATTTCTATATTGCCTTTTACTCCACTTGCTAAATAGGCGGCTAGCTTTCTACTAGGTAGCTGTCATTATCTGTTCTTAATAGTAAGTGATTCTCAGCCACAAATAATCTTTTTTTTTTACTATTTTCATAGAAAGTTAATTATATATCATCGTCATCATACACCGTCTATCCTCGTCGTAGAGTTTCAGTAGAAGTCATGTCGAATTGGAAAAGACGATCATTTATATTTTGTGATTTCAAAGGAGCTTAAGAGATTCATGTACATCTTGTGAACCAGTGTATTCATCACACGATCGAAAACAACAAAGTTACCTGTTATAATATTCCGTATGTATAATTAACATGTTATCTGTTACATTATATTTTATCGTTGACATTGTTCATACTTATCGCATGATCGTAATTGTTAATTAGATCAATAGTGGCTACAGTTTTTACGTATATGTGTTGATGACGATTTGTCACTGGTCTATAATTAAAGTTAAATGTCAGTAATTTCTTCTGAAGGGCATATGACAAAGGATGAACCCAATTTTGTTACACTTATGATATTAACGGCTAACAATCGTCTTAACTGTTAAATCAAATATTAGTGGTTATGCATTACTATACATCCGAGTGAAACTAGAGAGGCTAGAGAAGTGTGAGAGTTAGTGATTGTATACAAAGCATGTAATCTCTAAGTGTGTTAGTAAATATATTGTTAGTTAAGTATTAATATTATATGCTAATAATATAACATAAATCAAGTCTTTTATTTTAGATGAGCATGAATTAATATCTTCTTACACATAGATAAAACAAGTAACTAAGAAAATGTTAGCTAACATAAATGTTATCAAGATGCCTCCAAGTTAACCACCACCTTTGGGACCAACGAAAGCCAAACGATGTGTTTGATGTTCTTATTTGTCACTATGATGGCGTGACTCCCAACTTCTTCTCATATTTGTCATCTTTGACGAACATCATACTGGTCATCTAAACACATAGAATTGACAAAATGGTGGCTAAGAATTATATGTAAGATGAAAAATAAAATCTTAATCATCACAACTAGGAGACAAGAATTTGAAGTATCCTTATAACGTCTTTGTCCTTTCCTATAGTTCTTCATACATGCACCATATTTTGAAGCCACTGACCAAATATGTGTGAACTAAAAGTCACATAAAATGTAACATCTAACAAAACATATATTATTTAACTTAAACATTTTTAGAGTAGCTAACAAACAATACATCAACTAACAACACCTATTTAATAAAATCTTAACAACCAGTTATTCATTAGCCGCAACATATTTTGTAACATCTAACTTAACATGTAGATGCTAATGGCAACACATGATGCCTATTTATAGCAACTATCCAAACATGTGTAAGCACATGGTACATATTTGTAGCTTCGAACAGTTACGCTAACTTATTTTGTAGAAGCTAACTAAATATGCATCAGTTAACATTATCTATTTTGTGGGTTCTAATCAGAAAATAAAATGTAACGACTAAGTATGTCCAAAACTGCTAACTTGTATGTTATCTTTAATGAACTTCGAATGGTGATTTGCCACACATCGTTTGGAATCAAGATGACAGAGCTTGAAATCAATGTCTACATGGTACTTACAGGTGAACAAGAGGAAGAGCCACATCGTAAAAACATATGGAGAGAGAATTTAACCTTTGAAGAAGAGTTCATCGGGTGGACTCTTCCTGCAATTAATTCCTCCCAATACTGCTTCTCTATGATGGGGTTCTTCTTCCTTCTGATGTTTTTCTTCGGAATCTTGCTGCAATTAAGGCCTGTAACTTGGGAAAAATCATGCAATGACATCCTGAGGGGCCTCCCGGCGAAGAGAAAGCAAATCTCGAACTTTTTACAGAACTCAGAGGATTCACACCACCACGGACTGGCCGAAGCTTCCGGAAAATGAAACTTCATTTGCTCTTCCTGTCATTAAATTTTTAATATTTAAAATAAATTAAAGAGGTTTCGAAACCTTTCAAGACATTTTGTGTAAATAAGATGGTCTAGTAATATCTTCTGACACCATAGGCAGTGTAGACGATAGGATAAACGTGTTAAGATGTAGGGGTGTAATGGTATTAAAATAAAATGGAGCAGTAACATGGCATTTGCCTAATTTTAGAGATTTCCATGCATATACGTTCTAATATCTCTATAAGAGATAAAAGCTAATACTCTGAAATAGTTTGAATTATATATAAAAATATTGTTCACAAATAACGACGATTTCATTATAAAAAGAAAAAGAAATTCACGGTCTCAGTCGATTTTGAGCTTGTCTTCAAAATTGAAGTTGTATATTCCACCATCAGATAGTATCTGCAGCACGTCAGCCCCTTTTTCATCCTCACCTCTAAAGTCGTAATCATAACCATATATCGCCTATCGGCATCTTCATTATGATGTTCCGTCCTCCAATAAATAGCATTTCACAAGTAAATTGAAATTCAACAATACGTTAATTAACAACCACCAATTTGTCGTTACAAACTGTCACTAAAAAGTCTAGCCTCACTCTTCTCTGTTTTTTTTGTCGACCCATCACTCTTCTCAGTTGGGTGAATCGAACTTTTCTTTTTGCTATCTTCTATTTCATTATTATTTAACAATAACAGTTAAGATAAAAAAAATTTCTTATTTGTTAAAAAAATTGAAACTATTTTCTAAGGATAAATGAAAACCTTCCATATAAATTGAAATATTGAAATATTTTATGGTAATCATTTACAAATAAATTTACTAATTTTTTTAATTTGATTAGATTTTTTCATACCAATTAATGAATTAAACCATAATTCAAACAATTAATTAACTCTTTTTTTTTACAGCAAAAGAATTACAGACTCATGTTGACTATGTAACTTAATTAACAAATGCTGACAAAAAATATCAACTATATTCACAATTAATTTTGAAAAATATAAACATTTACATAATTTTATTTTTCAATTCTATGCTAATGTAAAAAACATATTTATAATTATGTTGTTAATTTAAAATTTTCATTAGTGTTGATACTCATCAGTTATTATTATATTTAAAGCATCTTACTAAATATGTAAAACTTTTTTTTAATAAATTTTTTTTTGACAAAAATGTAAAACTTCATAAATAAAATGTGACATGTCATAATAAGAATTAAAACATGTCATCGTTTTCACTAAGACATGTCATCTTTTTCTAGTGAAAATAATTGTGGTGATACCACATAAGTAATTTTTCTTAAAAAATTAATTCTCAAATAATGTCTAAGAGATTTAGGAGATATGGTGAGTATTGTCAGATCTTTTGCTGGAACTTGGGTTCACTTTATTATTCCAACTCCGACCTCAAGGGCAGTCCTTGAATGGTTTATTTTGCTTGTCTGGGAAAGGTAATTTGTTTAGGCAGCCGTATGAGTCAGCTTCTTGTTAACGTTGTGTTCTTTGGGGTTTCTCTTTTCTTTTCTATTTCGGTTCAACCTGTCATCTGATTATTCGAGATTTTATCGTTATTTGTTGTTTTTTTTGCTTCAAAGCAGAACGGTTTAAGGTTGAGTTGTTTTTGCTTCCATGATTTTTACCTTTTTTATTGTGGGATCAAATTTAGAGATCTTATAATTTGTTGATCACATCGTGTAAAACCTGAGCTTTTTATTTTTGAAATGATATTTATTTTAGCAAAAATTCACAAACAAAGAGTACATTAGCACATGGCTTTGAAGCAAAAAAATGGTTATTTCTGAAATGATATTTACGTTTTATCAAAAAAGTCACGAATAAAGAGCACATTAGCACATGGCTAAATTATCAATAATTAGTTTACAAAAAAAAAATTATCAATAATTCGCAAACGAGTACAGTGTGGGCACTCGGTTATTTTCATATATTATTGTAGTAAATCAAATCCCATAATGCTCTTTTAAGTTTAAGCAAGAAGAGACGACAAGACATAATAATAAAATAAAGTTAAATAAAAAAGCAAGGAGAAAGCACAATGAATATAATATAAATATGCATGTAGACGTCCATAGTTCATCACAGTTCTCATCAAATACCAAGGATCAAACAAGAAAAGAGATATCGGTCATGGCAACTACTCCACAATGGATCATGATTGGAGGAGAAGGTCCTGAGAGTTACAACAAACACTCATCGTATCAGGTTTATTTATGATAATATGATTTTGACACGTTAAAAATTCATATCGATGTGTGTGTAGTAACAATCTCGTGATTCATTTTTTTAATTTGTTTTGAAGGGAGCATTGTTGGAAGCCGCAAAAGAGAAGATGAACGAGGCTATCTCAGCCAAACTGAGCCTCGACATGATATCTGGTCGCTTCATTGTTGCGGATTTTGGTTGTGCGAGTGGACCTAACACTTTTGTGGCAGTACAAAACATAATTAATGTAGTAGAAGACAAGTACCGCAAGGCAACCGGAGAAAACCCGGCGGAGAACATCGAGTTCCAAGTCCTCTTCAATGATTCTACCACCAACGATTTCAACACTCTCTTCCAGGCACTTCCTGCGGGCAGACGCTACTATAGTGCTGGTGTTCCGGGCTCCTTCTTCGGCCGTGTTCTCCCTAAACATAGTTTCCACATAGGAGTTATCAGTTATGCTTTCCATTTCACCTCAAAAAATCCCCAAGGGATCACCGACCGAGACTCTCCTCTGTGGAACAGAGACATGCACTGCACTGGCTTCAACGAAGCAGTCAAGAAAGCATATCTTGATCAGTACTCAGCCGACACCAAGAATCTATTAGACGCTAGAGCTGAGGAGATCCTCCCCGGGGGATTGATGCTGCTTTTCGGATCAGGTTTAAGAGACGGAGTTAAGATGTCGGAGACCGCTAAAGGAATGGTGCTGGATTTCATCGGAGCTTCTCTTAACGATCTTGCTCAACAGGTACATATATATAGTTTCATCTTAAACTAATTAATTATCTCCATGACTACAGTTACATAACTATCGTATCCTAACGAATCTTATGATTAAAAAATAGGGTGTCATCGACCAAGATAAGGTTGACTCTTTTAGCACACCACTCTACGTTGCAGAAGAAAGCGAATTAAGGGAAATCATAAAGGAGAATGGGAAGTTCACAATTGAGGCTTTTGAGGATATCATTCATCCAAACGGGGAGTTTCCGTTAGACCCCAAGATCCTCGCCGTCTCCTTTAGAGCTTGCTGTGGAGCTCTCCTATCGGCACATTTTGGAGTGGACACAATGAGGAAAGCCTTTGAACTCGTCGAGGTCAAGGCACGTGAAGAGTTTTCTCGCATCCAGAATGCCAAACCAGGAATGCAGTACCTCATCGCGCTTCGCAAGAACTGATGATCCATATATATTATTGATTTTTATGATATTTCAAAGTTAATTTGTGTTTTCATCGTTGTTATTCTTCTTCTTTCATCCCATGGTGTGTTGTCTCTTGTTGTTACATCTTACTGTTGTTGTGTTAGTGCTTATGTATTCTCCATATCCTACAACTTAATAAACGCAGATTGAATATCTTTACATTTATCTGTATCATCTAGGCAAAATAAAAAGCTAACACGCATTGGTGTCAACAAGATGCTCCACCGATACTGTACTACACGAAAATGTTATGGAAAAATAACGTATATCAGGTTGGTGGAAGATTCTCAAGACAAAATCTTTTGAAATAAAAGTAGAAATTAATACATATACAAATTTCCTACATTAAAGCACACACATATATATAATAAAGCTAATACTCTGAAATAGCCTGAATTATATATGTAAGTATTATTCACAAATATCGACGATTTCATCATAAATGGAGATTTACGGTTTCTAAGCTTGACCAGTCTTAGTCGATTTTTCCTACATGTACATCTTGCAAATGTATACATGAATTGAGATTGTATTCAAAACAGACGTTTTATATTCCACCATCAGATAGTATCTGAAGCACGTGACGCACGTCAGTCCCTTTTTCACCTCACCACTAAAATCGTGATCATAACCATATCGGCATCTTCATTATGATATTTCGTCCTCCAATAAAATAGCTATTGCACAAGTAATTGAATGTCCACAATAAATTAATTAAACAACCACCAATTTGTCGTTACAAACTGTCACTAGCATCACTCTTCTCTTTTTGATGACGTAATTTTGTGACATAACCGGTTACTAAATTTTATCAGTGTTTTTTTTTGTTACAGTTAACTTGTTATTAAAACGAACACATGCAATGTTATTACTCAAATCATAATATTAGTAAAACATAAATAATTCTTAGAAAAAAAAATAAATAATTTGCTGTGCGTTGTCCCAAACCAACTAACAAATAAAAATAAAAAAACCATACAAAAGATATAAAATGACTAAATAAAGAATTTTATAATATTTTTTGAGAAATCACTTTTTACTTATCGTACTCACCTCCCAATGGTCTATTACGTTGATAACTTTGTAATTGACTTTATTGGATTAAATTATTTTGCAATTGACATTATCAAAATTTACATTTTAGTTTTTATTAATTTTTTTTATTCTACAATAACAAAAATGGAAATTTTGTATATCTTTCTAAAGCTATTAGAATGTTTTTTATGAAATATTTTAAATTAGTTTTTTGAAATTCAGTATTATATGTATATTGGATTATAAGAATTATTTTAACAATTAATTATTTATTATAGCATTTTTGATTAAAAAATATATATGTATATATATAACCTATTCTACGTAATATATACAATATATAGTAGTTATTCAATTTTTATTTCAAAATATCAACGGAATAAAAAATTGCTATTTTATTTTCAAAATAAAGTTATTAATTATTTAATTTTAAATTGGAGAAATTAATATTTGTAATTTTTATTCTTCTTCTTCTAATGTTAGTTTTAGACAACATATACAAATTATATAAATACTTAAAAATGTAAGATGAATAAATAAACTAAATGAATATAACAAAATTATTCACATTTTAGTATAATTAGATTGTAATAAAATCTATTTATAAACTAATAGGATGAATAGAACTAAATATAATTTAAAATAATATGATTTTCATCACATATAATCTATTATACCTAAAAGATGAACCAATCTAAATTCTTATATATTAAATCACATATTAAATTGAAATAAAAACACAATATTATATTTATTTTTCATATATATAAATTGTAAATGATTTAAAATTGATCAACATGTGGAAACAACGCATTCATTAATTATAATTTGATTATTTTATAAATGTTTATATGCGTACATGAATATGTCGCTTAATTAGTCTCATAATAGTACCACTGCAATGTATTGATTCGGCTATTCTGCTACAACCTCAGTGTAGACCCGCACTTTTATTATTCAGCTACTATATTTTATTCCTCTTCCTTATTAGAGTTAACCGGTGCATGTGCCTGCAAATAAATACGAACGCTTGTAATGTCACAATAATATTGATATCCATTTTTAGACGCATACACTATCAATGGGATGATTTAGCTATCAATATGTTTAGTTTTAGAAGATTACACTAACCTAGATCAGCAGCATTCAATCTGACGTAAAGATCTTGACCACCGACGGCGTATTTCCGCATCTCAACGAGTTCTCCGGTCCAAAACACACAACCCAATCCGCCGTTTCGAACATCCGCAATAGCAAACGACGTACAGTTACAATCGCTAAGACACTTCTCTTCACATTTTTTAACATCTATTGTCCGATCCACAGTCGCTGTCTTAGTATCCGGCAAATTCATATTGTTTAGCCGCAAAAACCCATCTCCACTACAGCTCATCTGCGTCGTCCTCACACACCCCTGTGTTCCGTCTCTCAAGTCCCACTGCTGCGGGTTCTTGGGAACGAACCCATTAATACAGTTACAGTTAGGTGACGTGTTTAGGTCGCAGTAAGAATAAGATCCACAGAAGTAAAGAGAATCGCACACGTCCGTTGGTAAACTCCAGAACAGGCTCCATCCCCATGACGGCGGGATCCGCGTGAATCGATCGAGTGTGAACTCACTGACTGTCAATCTGGAGTAGATGCTTTGGTTGGTCATTTGGAACGAGTAAGAGATCTCCTCACTGTTCTCCGTATAATTGTAAACCATGTAATTTAATCCTTGCACCTCCGGTATGCCACTAAACTCCATTCCATTCCAAGGACCGCTCCTTTGCATTTCAACACGTTGATTCAAAAATGTATTTATAAGAATAAACTCAGGCAATCCCCTTCGAAGGTCGAGTTTGTACGTGGTATTCCCGCTTGACGGATCATCTGAACTATTCCATGATGTAAGGAACCTGTTGCGCCCTGTTTTGAGATCGTAACCTAGTTTCATATCCGGAAGTAAAGTATCTGTCGGAAAATCGAAACTCTGCCACAAGAATCCACTTGAGTCTCTGTTGCTGGAGTATCTCATTACAAAATTACCGTTGGGAAGAAGCTCTGCTATCACTGGAGATCTTGCATTACATCTAGTAAGATTTGTCGACCAAACAGTGTTATTAGACTGACCTAGCAGGACAAGATTGTTGCCCGAGATTTTGAAGGTTCCACTAGAATTGGAGAGAGGGTTGTCTCGGTTGGCGACCCATGCGTAGGTTTTCTGGGAGACTTTCTTATACCATATTCCGAGATACCATCGCGAGCGTCCCGAGGGTTTGAAGAAACCAAGCTCGAAGACTCCACCGGGAGATACAAGTGTTCTGTTGCTTGAGATTGTGAGAGACTCTGAAGACGACATAGTGTTGACATAGGTCGAAAGGGCAGGATGAAATAGAATCAAGGCAAGGAAGACTAACAAGAACGAGAAGGTGTAAGAATGGTGGTAAATGTTATGTACCCCTTTCATCTCTCCCCACCACTTTCTTTCTTTCTTTTTTTTCTCTTGTTGTTAGTTTTTGTCCTAACTTGCATATATATATACATCCTAAGTTAATATACATCCTAAGTTACTTCGCAAGCAAATTGGAAATTATATTATTATGACGATCCTAGCAGGCAAGCAAAATGTTGTGTTTCATAGTCCATGACTTTTTCATCCCATCGAATAATTCACTTCCACAAACTTGTATCATTTTGTCAACTACTTTTATATCTACACGTTATTAGTTCTCACGCTGCCAACATTGCATATGGAGTAGTTTTCGTTTAGAAAACACATAGCATTGCCCTGTTCTTTTTGCTGACGCTGCGTCAGCGTTCAGCGGCTCAAAATATACACGGTATAACAGATCCATCCTTTCGTTCACTGTTGTGAAAACAGAACGCCAACAGCACAGCGACTGAAATTGTTACAATTTAGTGACGCCATAAAATCCGGAGTTGAGCGAAGTTAAAGAAAGCTGGTATTTTTGGATAGCCAGCGTCAATTATTGAAAGAAGATGCTGTTAATTATTATATTTCCTTTGCATTTTTTAGCCGCCGGTCGCTACCGCAGCGTCAAGAGAACGAACAGGGCTATAGTATTCCGCAAGTATGGTGGTCTCAATAGTATGATTCAATACATTCAAAGTATATTGAAAACTTTCGTACCATTTAGTCTAACGATCATGGAATATTAAACGATAACTGGACTAAGAGGAAACAAAAGCTAATAATCATCATGATGTCACATAATTAAACTTGGCTCGCCCTAGTCCGCAGTCTCTCTCTTTTTGCCGCCAAGTTTTCAAGTTTCAGATCTGGGCCTCTCCGGAGAGGTCCCAATCCTCTTTCTTTTGCTTTTACTTCTTATGTTCGTAGTTAGATCCGTGCCGGTGTGGGATTCTTTTCGATGGTTGTTAATTCGGTCTCGGCTTACCATCTTAATGATGGGTGTTTCATCGTCTATTTCTGATGGGTTTATTTGGCTTTCTTCCTTCCCAAGGGATTGGTGTAATTACTGATGGAGATATAGGCTTGTCGTCTCTAGTAGAGTAGACAGATTCTTGTTTCAACAGTTGGTTACAACAGATTTCGAGATTTGGGTTGATCCTCGTGAAGGCATTATCTCTTGGTACTCTCTCCCAGGTCTCATGTGTGGTCTCTTGTGGCATTTGGTAGAGTTTTAGGTTTGTTTTAGCATTTGGACTTGCAAAGCTCTGGTTTTTGCTTTGTCCTTCTCTTGTTGGTTTCGTTCTGGTTTTGCTTGTTACTCAGTTTGAGCTGTTGTGGTAAGTTGGATGGATTGCACTTGCGGCTTTGCTGAGGTCTTTATTTACCTTGGGATGAGGGTTAAGCAAGAGAGTCATTATCATCCCAATCTGGTTTTGTGTTGGTGCTTTCGTAACAACAGTTTCCTCCCTTCTGGAGAAGGGCCTGTTATGTACTGGTAAAATATCGAATTAAACCAATTATTAAAAATCGGATAAATATTAAAACATTAAATAAAGTAAATGTGCGATAAATCATTTTTAAATTTAATAGCCAAAGTAAAATATATTGAAAAAACTTATAAAACATGAATTAAAACCAAAATAAAATCACATCGATCCCAAAACCAAACCCTCCGGATATACGATTACTCGCTGTGCTAACCTGTAAAGAGAAAAAAAGGAGTGAGTAATAAAGGAGAATCACTCAGTGAAGTATGAGATGCTAACTATACAAACCACTGACTTGAATAAAGAGAACTCCCCAACTATGGATGTTTAGCTCTAAAATGAAGAAACAGACGCCTAAAGCATCACACGGAACGACCAATGCGCTGATAGTGTATAGGTAGACCACACCCCGCATTTCCTCATACGGATATACATACGCGGCATAATTAGTACAATCTGTCTCTGTACCTCTGCCCACCAAAGTTGCATCGAATGCAAACATCTCTACACCACGCCCCACAAAATTGTGTAGCTAGTTCAGACGTCTCTGAGCCCCCACCGCGTTGATAATCCAGACATCTCTGAACCCCCACCCTTGCATATAGTCTGTACTCAAAACTATGTGTACACATATATATATATATATATATAGCCTCTCTTAACATCACACAATCTAATAAACGATTGAATTCTCTAGACTCCTAATTCTAGTATATCATGAATGAACTAACTAACAATCAAAACTCAAACAAATTCAATTCAAACAAAGAGATTATGATTCGAAATTTAAACTAACATAGAGAAAATTCTACACTGGTACGAGATTTATATAGTAGACCTCACCTTAGCCAATACTAGAAAACCAGATGGGGATCCAATAATAGACGAGATGACTTGATCAGCAAGAAAGCTAGAGTTTCACCATAGATGTCGACCTCATGCCAAAGATGCACCGGATCAAAAGAAACAAGGGGCTGTTCGTTTCAGCATCTTTCATCTCTTTCGAGATGATCCATTTGTATGATCTATCCAGATGATCCATTCAGATTTTTGTGACTGTTTGTTTGTCCATCCAGATAGCTCATCTAGAAGAATCATCTAAATAAATCTTATGTTTGTTTCTTTATTTTCATTTTCATTCAAATGAGATTAGTAAGCAAATTACCAAAATACCTTTGTGTTGATTTAATCATATGTTATATATAGGGATAATTTGCTTAAAAACCAAGGAAATTTATGAAATTAGGTTAATACCAAGAACTGTAAAACTTATGGTTTTATTGGCATTATGGCTGAAATGTAAAGACGAAATTGACCTCAAGTTGTGGATAAACCTTGTAGGCTATAGGGAAGTACACTTAATAGCTGGAGAGGGAAGATTTTATTTTGCCGATATTTTGCCATGTTCTAAAACTCGTCCGAGTTACCGTTTAATCGGACGAGTACTCGCTCTTCGGCAACTCACCGTGGCGAGTTCGTCAAAATCGGATGAAAAATCGGATTTATCAAAAATAATTTTTTTTTTTGGGTTTTTAATGCTTGAAGTCGAATATGAAATAAGAGATCTACAAATATACTGAACAAACAAGTAGAAAACAACAGAATTTAAGTGATTGGTGATAGATTTATTATGTTAACTATGGTGGAAAATGCAGAAAACAAGAACGATGGGAAAAAGAAGAAGACTTAATTACTATTTTGCCACTCATTAAAAGAAAACATTAAAAATAAAAATAAAACAAGTTTTTTACTCTTTGAACACGTGACTTGCAAACTTACTAACACTCAAAATCCACTAGACCAAACTATATCTCTAAAACTTTAGATAACTTGTTACATAAAATGTATTATCTTGTATTATACGTATAAATAGAGTATTATACGTATAAAATACAGAAAATTCCGCCCCGCGTATATCCCGATTTTTTTCCGCTTTTTCGATAAATCGCTAGGCCCGGATGCGCCGCACGCGTAGCGCCTAGCGAGTTTCCGAACAGGGATATTTTGTAAGGATTTAGTATAGATTCTCTTATATTTTCCTCTGTACGAAGATGTACAGTGCATTTTCCAAGAGGAAAGACCAGTGTCTTCACCGAAAAATTATCCGCTTCGTTGATTGCCGGAGCCAGAGATTTAATCGTCGACTAGTGAAGATGTACGAATCGGCGAACGTCTCCGACGATGCAGATCGTACGGCTTTCCGGCGAGAAAAGAAAAAAATACAAGCTTTACTATGAACAAGACTCAAAGTTCTCTAGAAAGGAAGCACCTTTTCATCTCTCCCACTTCACTGCCTTTGTTGTCTCCTTCCGCTTATGTTCACTTCGATGTTGCAGGAAGAACCTACCTAATCACCTAGCTCAAGTGGGTCAAGTGGAAAAGTTATGGAAGTAATTTACACATGTACATAATGTTTATTAGCTATCCAAATAATAATACGATGGTGCTGCAATTATACTACACTCGAGAGAGCATATATTAGCCAGCTATTTTTATATTTGGACTATGTTGTGATTAGGAATAACCCAAGGCTGAGATATTAACATTGTATTTTTTTTTTATTAGCTGGCTACTTACACGTTTGCTGAGCAACGATAAAGAAGTATTAAAGACAAATTTATTAGCCATGTAAATTTGTAGTTAGTTATAGTTTATGTTTAAGGTGAGTTTGGTCTCAGAAGAAGTAAACAATACTAGAAATGGGTCGAACAGAGGCGTTTATTAGATTTCGAGATGATGTTACAAAGGTGGAGAAAGTAAAAGCAAGCCGGAGCTCGTGAGAGCTTAAACCGGAAAAGTACAAATAGCAGAGAGATGATTGTACGGATGATAAACCCTAATCTCGCCGCTAAGTTTGTGTAGCTAAGTGTCGATGCCTTTCTCCTTTGCTTTCCTCTCCTTTTATACTCTGTTCGATTACCTTAACCTAAACTCTTTTTACTAATTGGGCTTTGTCGGCCTTTCGGGCCTGATTATGAGATGCTCGCTGAGCCGTTGAGTCGATCAACCTCGCTCCGCTTGCTCTCTGCTTCGACTATCAGCGCTCCCTGTCGAGTCGATCTCTCGAGAATCGGCTTCTGCGCCGATGTCGACTCGGTTTGCTGGACTGGGCCCTTTGTTCGATGGGCTTTGTGGATGGGTTAAATCCATCCCCAACAGTAAGTCCCCCCCCAGTTCATTGATGGTCGAGCAATCGATCTTTGATGAATTTGGTGCCTGTGGTTCGGAGAACAAAAGGTTCAATCCGAGCAAATGACAGGTCGTTGGGGAGTCAATCCGTTCAATTGATACTCCTCGATCGAGGGAATGGATTGATGCGTCCGTTTCTCACGCGTTGCGATCGTGAGATAAACGCTTACGGGTCGAGAATACGGACCGGCGCATCTGTTGATCACGCGCCTAATTGGGTTTAGGCCCACTTAGGCCTTATTAGGCGTAATGATGACGCTTTGATCCCCGCGCTTATCTCTCTCTATAAATAGCGACCCCCTCTCCACTTCTTTTCATTTTCCTCCGCAGCGCTAAAGGTACTTTCTCTCTCTACGCTCCTTTCTCTCTCTTTATCTCTGTTTTTAGATCTGCGAGTATCCGAGATGTCGTCATCTCATCGTTTGACGCGAGAACAAAAGGGAAAGGGGGCGGTCTCTTCTCGGGACTCCGGCGATATCCATCACGAAGCGATGATGGATACGGGGAATATGGATTTATCGCAGCGTCTCTTGGTCTCGGAAGCGAGAGAACAGTTCCGGGGTGACGACGACGGTCAAGAAGCGGTCGACGCCTCGATTGTCCCGATCAGCTACTACCCTGGGAACATCTTTGCTGAGGAGAGCCCCCTGGAGGTTTGGAGAATTCGACCTTCGGTCGTCGATGGACAAAATTGGTCCAACGTCGAGAGGACGAAGTCTACCGTGGAGTCGGTGGAAGCTCTCCTCCGAGATCTCAATGCACATGGGGTTTCGTTCATCGTTCCAAAACGGGATCAGAGGCCTTGGTCGCCTCCGAAGGGATATCAATGCATTTACGAATCGTATTTTCGGAGCGACACGAAGTTGTGGTTTCCAATTCCCCGAATTGTCACGGCTTACGCGTTTCGCAGAGGAGTCGCCTTAAGCCAGTTGATGAACGGTTCTCTTCGGTTAATGGTCGTTCTATCGGTGATCGCGGCTGAGGCAGGGACATCGATGAGTGTGAGGTCGTTTGAGGAGTTGACTTCAGTCTCAATTTCCGATGATGGGCTCGTCTCGACGAGGATGCGCCCAAATTATAACGTGGTCACGGGGTACCCGACCAAAACCTCAGACTGGCAGCGTTCGTATTTTTATGTGAAGTCGAACAGATCAGCGTTCGAGGAGCCTCCGAAGTCTGGTTATCGCGTTCTCTGGAATGCAGAGATGGGTACTGCGCAGTATCTTATGTGACAATTGTAGCATGTGCTCGTCTAACGCGTCTCTTTTCCTTTTGTAGTTGGTCATCCGAATCTCGCCACTTATCCCGAGGATTGGAAGGAGAGTGCTCGGATCGTTGCGCTGCAGAAGCAAGATCACTGGGAGGACTTTACTCGGGAGAGAATTCAAAGATCCATAGATCAAATTGCTAGTCGTGAGTTTTCTTTGGTTTTCCTTCTGCTTTTCCTAGCAAGTGAATAGCGTGTATTAAGAATTTTTCTTTGCAGAACGTTGGATCTCAAACTTGCTTCCCCTCGTCAATCAATCGACTTCGAAGAGACTATCCCTCTTTACTCAAGCTGAGCAGAAAGAGATCAACCGAGCCAAGACAATGAAGCAATTGCCCGACCTTAGCCTTATTGTGGCTGAAAAGATAGGCGCCAAGCGAGGCGCTTCTGGGAGCAGGGTTGGCCCTTCGGGGTTGGAAGCGGTAGAGGCGACCCCAATTGCTGCTGAGCAAACGCGTACTGGTGGCTCCTCGAAGAAAAGCAAGAAAAAGGCCGAGGATCCGAAGGAATCTTCTGAGCCCGGGCAAACTGGGGCAGACGGTTCCTCTAAAAAAGGGGGGAAGAAACGGAAAGCCGGAGATTTGCCCGCCGAGGACGCTCCTAAGAAGAAAAAGATGAAGAAGAAAGAATTGGCTATGCCCCGCTCATCCTCGGTCTGCGAAGAGGAACTTCAGGCTCTAGTTCCTGAAGCTATCCCTGAGGTTGGGACCTCGGAGGATGATGAGAATGAGACTATCGCCCTCCGCCGACGGAGACGGGAGAGTCGAGTCACCGAGGAGGTATCCCGTGGAACCTTGGCCGGTGATCTACCTTCTACTGAGGTTCCGAGGGGAATATCGACTTTGGGAGGACAGCGGGACCGCTCGAGGAATGAGTCCCCTGCTCATGTCACGGAGGGATCTGAGACCCGAGTATCCGGTCGCCCTAAGGAAACCCCGGCAGATGAGTTCAGATTCGAGTTTAACCGTGAGCTTCCGCTGGCTTGCTACCCGGAAGATTGTGCTCGCCTGTTACGGTTGGTCAAAGGCGGTCCCGATCAACTCCCTTCAGTGGGAGATCTCATCTTCAAAGATGAGTATGAGCACGCCTCTTGCTCGTCTGTAAAGGTAAGCGGTTGTTCGTTCCCTTCTTTTCCGAACCTTAAATTATTTTGGCTAAGTCTTTTGGTGTTTTGATCAGAGCCACGGCGACTGGAATGTTCTGGTCGGGAAGTATGACACAGCCCTTAGGCGGGCCAGAGAGCAGATCCGTGAGAGCGAAGAAGCCAAGAAGAAAGCGGAGGAGGCTCTTCGGGTGTCTTCGCGGGAAAAGGCTGAAGCCATTGCTCGGGAGAAATCTCTCAGGAAAGCGTTTGACGAGACGCGAACGTCTGATGCGGCTGAACTGCAGATGTGTAAGGAGGCGATGAACAATCTCGAGTTCGTGGTGGATAAGCAGCGGAAGGAAAAGGCTGATCTAGAGGCAAAAATGGCTGCGGAATTGCTAAGGCATTCCGAGGAGATGGACAGGCTTCGGAAATCTCGTAAATACGAGGTCACGCACGAGAGGGTTCGCGTGCTGATTGCCATGATCGCTAAAGCCGAGAAACGCTTTCACAGGATTTCCCTTCGTGAAGACAAAAGGGACAAATACGACGATGCTCGGTGTCTCTATAGTCAAGCCTTCGGGACGAGGAAATGTCTCGAGCAAATCAAGGCCTCTGGTGTTGAGATCCCGCAGGAAACCATCGACTTCTTCATCGGGCAAGAGAAGCACTACGAGGAAGAAGCAGAGCGTTTGGAGGTAAAGGAGATTCCGGCGGAAGATCTTTGCCTTTCTCCGCTAGTGTTGGAGTCTCGATTTTTGATCGAGGAAATTTGGCGTCAGCTTGACCCGTTTGGGTCGAATATTAATCTGATCGATTCGGAGGCCGCTATTGCTCTGCGTACTCCTCTTCGTCCTGAAGATCCGGTGGAGAAGCCCGCTCAAACTGCTGTATCTTCCAACCAACCCACCGATCAAGATGCTGATCTCGCGAAGCAGACATCGGCGGGAGCGGTTGTTCACAAGGACGGGGCAGTGCCGACCATTGTGCTAACAGATTCCCCCGCTAAGGCGTCGAAGAATGCCAGCTCATCTGCTTCCTCGTCGGAAGACCCGGAGAAGGGTGACGATGATCCCGCGGGGATGCCTATTGCGGACGCGACTGCTCCAGCCCCAGCCAAATTTGGTCGCATCTCGGGTCCCGGAGAAAAAGACGGTGATGGTGGCAAGAACCTTCCCGCTGGTGACGAATAGGGCTATCTGGTCGAGGACCTTCTCTTCCTGTTGTAATTTCGCAGTTTGCTTTTTAGTAGACTTTTTCTCCTTATGTTGTGCTTTGGTCTCGTTGAGACCTTTGAACCTTTATGTACCGTTGGCCCATATGGGTCTTGTTGTTCGATACTCGGGATGTTTTTCCCCTTTTTTTTTAAAAGGCTTTTATCAAATGTTTGCTTTGCTTCGAATCGTAACTCGTTTCTCGTTAAGTCGTTCCCGTTTGCCTTGTCCGTAACTAAGTTTTAACGAGTTTTAAATGTTTGGACTTTTAACGAGTTTTCGAGGAAAAGGTATCTGGATGCCCCGCGGTAACCGAGAGGAATTTGGTCGGCCAACTCATTATTCTTCGATTTGCAGTAAGATCCAGAAATTTCGCTCGTGAGTCGGTCAATGCCTTGAGCATCGGTGACGCGGAACTCTGTTTTTCCCTTCGTTCGATATTTGATCAGGATATCGTCGACTAAGTGGGATGAGTGCTCGTGCGCCGCTTTCGAGTTAAGGGGCTAGCATCATTTGGCTCTCGTCATTGTTTACTCGAGGGAGTGAGACGAGATGTATTTTTTGTTAGGTTGGGGCTGGACCCCGTAGAGGGGATGCCTACGTACCTCCGGGGAGGATCAAGCCTTTCGTAGTTCATTTTGGTCCAAGTAAAAGTAACTTGGTAGTCATTTACTTGGAGTTCATCATCGAGTAGAAGTGACCGTAGGGTGCATCTACTCGGTTTTTTTTTTTTTTTTTTTTTTTTTTTTTTTTTTTTTTTTTGCGAGTAAAACGGTGATGTAGATCATTTTACTCGTTCCGAAAGGGTACTCGTTTTACGAGTAGAAGCGACGAAGATGCATGGAGTTCCAAGCTCGTGGAACTGCTGCTCCGCGGGAAGTTTCGAGTCGATATACTCCTGGTTTGACGACTCGAGTGATCTTATACGGTCCTTCCCAATTTGCGCCGAGTTTTCCAGCATTGGGTTCCTTGGTGTTCTCAAAGACTTTTCTCATAACCAGATCGCCGAGATCGAGAGGACGCGATCGGACCTTTTTGTTGTAGTAACTCTCGATTTGGTTTTGGTAGTTTTGGATTCGAAGTAAGGCTTGGTCGCGCTTCTCCTCTAGCCCATCTAGGGCATCTAGCAGCATCTCTTGATTAAGCTCGACATGCTGGGGCATCTTGGACCTGCGGAGACTTGTTACGTTGACCTCGGCTGGAGCCATTGCCTCCATCCCGTAAGCGAGTGAAAAAGGAGTAGATTTTGTCGCTCCTCGGGGGGTTGTCCGGTGCGACCAGAGCACGCCGTCAAGTTCATCGGCCCAATGTCCCTTTTTGAGGTCAAGGCGCTTCTTGATTCCGTCGATGATAATCTTGTTCGAGGATTCTGCTTGTCCGTTTCCTTGAGGATATCTTGGCGTCGAAGGGCTTAGTCGGATGTTCCATTTGTTGCAGAAATCTTTAAAACTTCCGGCCATAAACTGTGATCCGTTGTCTGTCACGATCTCGTATGGTAGTCCGTGGCGACAGATGATGTTCTTCCAGACAAAGCCACGAACTTCCTTCTCTGTAACCTGCGCGAAGGCTTCTGCTTCGATCCATTTGGTGAAATAGTCGGTTAATACCAGCACGAAGCGACGTTGGCGAGAATTCGGCATTGGTCCGATGATATCCATCCCCCATCGCATGAATGGGTAAGGTGCTGCGGAAGTTCGCAGTAGCTCGGTTGGACTGTGGATACTCGGAGCGTGTCGTTGGCATTTGTCGCATCGCCGGGCATATGCTTCGCAATCGGTATTCATAGTTGGCCAGAAAAATCCCAAGTTCCGAATTTTCAAGGCTAATGATCGACCTCCAGAGTGGTTTCCTCCCGCTCCTTCGTGGGTTTCTGCCATTACTAAATGTGTTTGCTCGGCGAAAATGCATTTCAGGAGGACCTTGTTAGCCGTTACTCGGTGGAGTTCTTCTTCCATGACGACGTAATGCGCGCTGCGCCTCTTTAATCGTCTTGCGGCCCATTTATCCGTTGGAAGTGTGCCCGCGGTGAGATATTGGATGAATTCAGTCCTCCAGTCGGGTAGTAGCTGATCTTGGTCTGTCATCTCGGAGTCGTCGTTGGTCTCAGATAAGGGCGTTGTTTCGAGTTCTGTGGTGACGAAGTTAGCTGACTCCGTTGAGATGTCGATGCTTGGTTTCTCGATTCGGTGAATTGGAATAGTCCTTTTGACTTGATCGCGTAGCTTGCTTCCGAGTGCTGCTAGCGCATCCGCACAGACATTTTCTCCACGAGGAACCTTGGTGAGCTCGAAGAATTCGAACTCTTTAGCCAATGCTTGTACAACTCGGAGATAAGCATCCATTCTATCGTTGCGCGCATCGTAATCACCGCTGAACTGACTGGCGACGAGCTGTGAGTCGCAATATGCACTGAGTCGCTTAGCCTTGACTGCTTTGGCGAGGCGAAGGCCTGCGATGAGTGACTCATACTCTGCTTCGTTGTTTGATGCTGGGAAACCGAAGCTGAACGACTGTCGAATGAGCTCTCCCGATGGGGATTGAAGCTGAACTCCTGCTCCAGAGCCTTTGTTTGTCGAGGAACCGTCGACATGCAGGATCCATGTTGAATCCGAGGTTTCCAAATCTTGAGCGAGTTCCGGAGATAGCTCCACGAGAAAATCGGCGAGGACTTGGGCCTTAGCAGCGGTTCTGCACTTATAGGTGATGTCGAGCTCTCCGAGTTCGATCGCCCATTTGGTAAGACGGCCGGCTCTGTTCGTGTTTTGCAGGACAGTTCTGAGCGGCTGGTCGGTGAGAACTTCTACCGAATGTGACTGGAAATATGGGCGGAGTTTCCTCGCTGATTCGACGACGGCCAGGGCCATCTTTTCAAGTGTCGGGTACCGGGTTTCTGGTCCGGTCATCCTCCTGCTCATGTAGAAAACAGGTCGTTGTTCTCCTCGGTCCTCCTTGATTAACACGCTGCTGACTGCGGCGGATGAGACCGCAATGTAGAGAGATAAAACGTCGCCTATGTCCGGCTTTGCCAGGATAGGGGGCGTCGTCAGGTAATGTTTGAGCTGACTAAAAGCCTCCTCACATTTATCGTCCCAAATGAATTTCTTGTTTCCTCGGAGGAGATCGTAGAATGGGAGGCATTTATCGGTGGATCGGGAGATGAAACGATTAAGCGCTGCGATTCGGCCTGTTAGTCGTTGGACTTCTCGGCAATTTCTCGGACTGGGGAGATCAAGGACAGCTGATATTTGCTTCGGGTTTGCTTCGATTCCCCGCTGCGTCACTATGTAGCCAAGGAATTCTCCGGACGATACCCCGAAAGTGCATTTGGCCGGGTTTAGCTTCATCTTGTAAGCGTTTAGGATGTCGAAACACTCCCTTAAGTGTGCCAGGTGGTCATTTGCTCGGACTGATTTGACGAGCATGTCATCGATGTAGACTTCCATCGTTGTACCGAGCTGTTTAGCGAACATGCGGTTGACAAGTCGCTGGTACGTCGCACCGGCATTCTTCAGCCCGAAGGGCATTACTTTGTAGCAGTAAGTTCCTCGATCAGTTATGAACGACGTCTTCTCTCGATCGTCGGGATGCATCATGATCTGGTTGTATCCCGAGAAAGCGTCCATAAACGTGAGCATTTCATTGCCAGCAGTTGACTCGACCAGTCTGTCGATGTTCGGAAGTGGGTAGCTGTCTTTTGGGCAGGCTTTGTTGAGGTCAGTAAAATCGACGCACATGCGCCACTTGCCGTTTTTCTTCTTGACAACCACTGGGTTAGCGAGCCATTCCGGGTAACGAACTTCTGCTATTGAGCCCGCGCTTAGTAAGCGCTCGACTTCCTCGACAACTGCTTTGGATCTTTCGGGACCCAACTTTCGTCTCTTCTGTCGGATGGGCTTAATATTTGGGTCTACGTTTAGCTCGTGAGTCGTGATGGACTGGTCGATTCCCTGCATGTCAGTCATCGACCAGGCAAAGGTAGACAAGTTTTGCTTCAGGAAATCCGTGATATCACGTTGCATTTCGTCCGACAGATAAGCGCCTACTCGTAGCACTTTACTTGGATCCGATTCGTCGACTGGGACTTCGAGCACCTCTTCCTTTTGTGGGCAGATCTTGCTGATAGGAGGTGAGATCGAGTTGACTAGTGACTGAGATCGCTGCAGTTTGACCGTAGCGATTAAGAGATCTCGCGCGGCCCGTTGATCTCCTCTCACTGTTTTAGTCGTGCCATCCATTCCCGGGAATTTGACGCACTGATGGTACGTGGATGCGATTGCACGCATGGAGTACAACCATGGAGTGCCTAGTATCACGTGGTAGGGAGCCTTGGTGCTGACTACCGAGAACTTGACCATCCGTGCTACTCCCTCTGCTTGTACCGAGAGACGGATAGTTCCCATGATTACTTCGGAAGAACCATTAAAGCCGGTGAGAGTCCTGGATGACGGTTTCACGTCTTTTAAGTCGATTCCCATTTTTTCGAGAGTTTCGCGAAAAATGATATCGACCGAGCTACCAGTATCGATCAGCACTTTGGTGACGTCGTACTTATCGATGGCTAAAACGACGAGGAGAGGATCGTTGTGAGGGAAAGTTACTCCGACAAGGTCTCCAGTTGAGAAGGAGATTGGGAGATCAGTTGGGAACTTCTGCGGCCAGCGCTGCGAGGTGTCCACCATTCGTCGGTGATCTTTGACTGCTCGTACGGAGTCTCCGCAAGGTGGAGATCCTCCCATAATCACGTTGATCCGCGGCCTGACACTTGATTGCTTCCTGGTGAGAAGAGCTCGGAGGTCTTCGCTTTCTTTCGGCGACCCGGCCTTTTTGTGGTCCAGTTTTGCACGCAAATCACCGACTCGCGCGTTAAGCTGATCTCGTAGATCGACGATAGGATTGCCTTCCGTAGTTGCCAATGAGGATCCTGGGCTCGGCGAATGCTTAGCTCTTTTAGCATTGAGCTCGACTCGGAGGTCGGATGATCCGAGAGTCTTGTCAGTCGTTGGCGTGGTCTTTCGTTTGAGGAGTACACGTAAGTCCAACGGGTCGAGGGCTTCCTCGAGATCGCTCTCTTCGTCTGATGAGGACTCCGGTTGGGCTCGAATGACTTCAATCCTTTGTCTGGCTGCCGGCGGATCCTCGTCAGCCGAGGCGTCACCGTCATCGTCTTGATGTGGGATTTGCTCGGCGACCTTTGGTTTTTGGTCGTCTTGACGCGGTTTTGCTTGATTTTTTCGCTGATTTTTCCTGTCCTTGTTTCTGCTCCAACTGTTCTCGCTTTTTGGCTTCGGAGGAGGAATCTTAATTTCACCGCTTTCGAGTGAGGAGAGGAATTGCGCAAAAAGTGTTTTGCACTCCGAAGTGTCGTGACCTTTTACACCGTGGAGTTTACACGATTTAGTAAGCCCTGGTGGGGTCCGGGAAGATCCCGCTGCCGAATCGACCTGGGCGACCGTGGCTGGCGCTGTTGCTCGAGGGGATTCGCTTGGAGGATCGGTTTCCCGATGAAAGGTGTTCCACTTCTTCCCGTTTTCGTCGACGACGTAAAGGAGACCGCTCTTACGGTTATTTTTGTCGCTTTGAGCATGCTGACGAGGTTCGACGTGAGCTGTGACGGCATTTTTAGGCGCTGATTGCTTCGCCGAGTTGTGCTTGCTCATGATGGCTTTAGTGTCTTCTTCCATACGAATGAAGTTGTGAGAACGAGCAACGGCATCTTGCAACGTCGTGGCGGTGCATCGATAAAGATCTTCTCGGAACTTACATTCCACAAGGAGATTGTTCCTCAAGGCATCGACGGCGATGTGGTCTGGGATATTGATTCTTGACACGACCGACTTAAAACGTTCCATGTAATCGCGAAGATTCTGATCCTTCGTTTGCTTGAGGTTCCAGAGAGTCGACGCCGTTGCTTCACGCTTGGTGAACATGATATAAGTCTTGAGAAAAGCCGAGGAGAGCTCTTTGAAGCTTCTAATTGAATTCTCTTCGAGTCCCGAGAACCAGGTTAAGGCTTGCTCGTTGAGTGTTTCAATGAAAAGTTGGCAGTATCCCGCGTCTCTTTCATCGGGGGCGAGTCTGGCCCTCGCTACCGCAATATTAAAAGCCGTCAAGTGCTCGACGGGATCTCCTCCTGGTTTGTATTCCGGAAGACGCAACTTGTCCATCTTTCGGAGTTTGACCTCCGTCAGTTCCTCGGTGAAAGGAGTACGCGATGTTGATGCGATGACACTGTCAATCTCGGGTACTGCGCTCGTTGCTTGGTGGATCCTCGAGCTCATTTGTTGGAAATTTAGTTTGAGCTCAGCGATTTCTCGGATAGTTGATGGGTCTGACGCTGCAGGAGAAGCATCGGCGGCTAGGGTTTCCGCGAGTTGAAGAGTGGGATCGACTGGGTTCGTCGTTCGTCCTTCTGCCGGAGTAGGAGGGTTTGTATTGAAGAGGTAACGACGGAGCGGTTGTGAGTTGCCGGTGGAGGCGCTAAGAGCAGCGACAATGGCGGCGAGCTGATCATTCGTCGTCTTCTGAACTTCTTCTTGATGAGCAAGTCGGGCTATGACTGAACTCATGAATTCCGACGAGAGGAGGGGAGGAGGCGGAGGAGGCGTGAGTGCCGGCTCCTCTCCTGAGGTATCAGGGTTCGTACCTCCGGTGGTCATATCGGTCTAGAAACGCTGGGTCTGTCCTGCCCCACGGTGGGCGCCAATTGTTTAAGGTGAGTTTGGTCTCAGAAGAAGTAAACAATACTAGAAATGGGTCGAACAGAGGCGTTTATTAGATTTCGAGATGATGTTACAAAGGTGGAGAAAGTAAAAGCAAGCCGGAGCTCGTGAGAGCTTAAACCGGAAAAGTACAAATAGCAGAGAGATGATTGTACGGATGATAAACCCTAATCTCGCCGCTAAGTTTGTGTAGCTAAGTGTCGATGCCTTTCTCCTTTGCTTTCCTCTCCTTTTATACTCTGTTCGATTACCTTAACCTAAACTCTTTTTACTAATTGGGCTTTGTCGGCCTTTCGGGCCTGATTATGAGATGCTCGCTGAGCCGTTGAGTCGATCAACCTCGCTCCGCTTGCTCTCTGCTTCGACTATCAGCGCTCCCTGTCGAGTCGATCTCTCGAGAATCGGCTTCTGCGCCGATGTCGACTCGGTTTGCTGGACTGGGCCCTTTGTTCGATGGGCTTTGTGGATGGGTTAAATCCATCCCCAACAGTTTAGCAATCAAGTGGCATGATTATGGAACTAAGGTACACATGTGTATAATCTTTTTTAGCTATCCAAATTATGATATGGTCGTATTGATTTCAAATATACACTACAGAACAATATCTTAGCCAGCTATAAGTATATTGGACAATTTTGGTACTAAAGAAACTCTAGACTGAGTGTGAGACATTGACATTGTACATGTATACGATTGCATGTTAGTTAGCTACTTAAACATTTAGAGTGTGGCTGGATGTCACAGTTAGCTAGATAATATGAATGGAAAACTTTTTTACTCTTGTTTCAGTTTTTATTACGCCAATAAGTTATTTTAACTTCTTTTACGCTCGTTATTGTTCTAATAGAAAACAAGTACACAAGTGTACAATCCTTTTTAGCCAGACAAGCTATATTATGGTTTAAAGATGAATATATAGACTACAGAACTATATCATAGCCTGTATATATATATTTGGGCACGTGTGCAATTGCATGTTAGATGGCTACTTAATCATTTGGTGAGCAAAGATCAAACAAAATATTAAAGTCAAATTTATTAGCCATGTAAAGTTATAGTTAGCTATAGTTAAACATCAAATAGCATGGTTATGGATTTGATGTACACGAGTGTATACTCTTTTGTAACCATCCAAATTATGATATGGTCGTATTGATAAAAATATACACTGCATAATTATATCTTTAGCCAGCTATATGAATGATTGGCCTATTTTGTAATTAAAAATAAGTTAAGACTGAGTAATAAAATAAGAACTGATTTGCTGGTAGTGTCAATTTGTTAGACAATTAATATAATATTTATACAGTTAACAATAAGTTATTTGAGATACAACTTGCTTGAATGTATATCACATTCTTTGATATCATAATAATCAAATTCATAGCTAATGACATGAAATGAAAATATGAATAATGTTTAGGTACATGCATTTGTTGGTATATGTTAAATTCTTGAAGGGCTAATACAATACTTACACCTTTAAAAATGAGTTACTTGAGATTAAAAAATTTTTGTTGGTAATGTCAAGTTGTTATATCTTTACCATAATATTTATACGGTAAATAAACAAGATTTTTGCTTATATGTCAAACCAGAGAATAACATGTGGTTAAACAAGATTGTTGCTTAACATAAAGGTACTGTATATATATATATATATATATATCATTTATATCAGACGGAGACGCAGTGGTGGAGGGCTTCACCGGAGATGCAGAGGCAGGGAGCCTCAATGGAGACGGCAGATAGGTTCACCAGTGGTGGAGGGCTTCACCTTTAATACATGTCAAATTATTAGACAGCTAATATAATATTTACATCTTTAGAAAATGAGTTACCTCAGATTAAAATTGGATTTGTTGGTAATTTCCGATTGTTATACCGTTAATAAAATATTTACATAGTTAATAAACAAGATCTTCACTTATACTTCAAACCAAAAAAGAGCATATGGTTTAAACAAGATTGTGGTTTAACATATAGGTACAATATATAACAACACATAATATATATAAGACGTAGATGCAGTGATGGAGAGTTTCAAAGGAGTCTCAGTGGCGGAGAGCTTCAATGGAAATGCAGCGCCGAAGAGCTTCACCGGAGAGGCATCTACTGAAAGATTCACCGGAGACGCAGAGGCGGAGATCTTCAACCAGATACGCAGAGTCCACAAAATTCACCAAAGACGCATGGACTTAGAGCTTCATAGGAGACGTTACGGGAGAGACTTCACCGGAGACGCAGTTAATGTGACGAGATTGAGATTTCAGTGCACCACCAGAGCTTGAGTTTTTTCAGAGCACTATCGGAGTACGATGCTTCTTCCTCCATAACAACCATTCATCCAAAAAAATGTCAAACCAAAAAGAACTTGGACACATGTGAAGATTTGTAACGGTTGTAAAACAAAACTCAAAACAGAGAGAAAAGATAAAAGATGATTCAAGCAATTACAAGTTGGAGTATGTGAGGGAAAACAGGGAAAGAAAAATTTTTAAATTCGAAAATTTGGAGTGATAGAAAAGAGAAGAAATTATTTAGATGTAAGAACAAGTAAGAGATATGAATACATATGATTTGTTAAAAAAGATATGAATGCAGAGAATAAGATTGGGGTTTTTGCCAAAACTAACCCACAACTTGATTTTAATCCCAAACCTATACCCAAACTTGAATCAAATGCAAAACTAACCTAAAAGCCTAGTGAAATTACAGCTCAGCCCCTTGTGACCAAACAAAAAAACAGAAGCCATTTTTACGAATATAGCCCCAGTAAATCGTCTGAGTCGTCTGAATTGTTGGAAGTCGTCTAGACGACTGAAGTTTCAGTCGTCTGGTACCAGCTTATTTTAAAAATAATTTATAAATCTTGTAAAAAATATTTTGATGCGTGAAAAATAAAAATCAAGTAATTATAAACAGTTTTAAGTGATATAAATTAAGATATGATAAAATTGATTTGTTTTGAAGATAGATGAGTGGAAGTAGTGAATCATGAAATACTTTGGTTTAGGAGTTTGGCAAACATATGTTGTAGTATTGTATGGATTGTTAGGGTTAGATTTTGGAAAACTAAAATGTTTTTTTCAGAAATTAGTTTTCACTTATATGTGTTTATTTCTGTGTATAGTAAACACTTTTCAAGTTTGATTTGGTTTTATGAAGTGTTTAATTAGATAATTAAGTTTAGGGGTTATGTTTAGGGTGTGGACGACTTATATTTCAGTCGTCTGTTGAATAATTTACCCGGACGACGTATATTTCAGTCGTCCAGACGACTTACTTGTAAGTCGTCCAGACGATTTACTTGTAAGTCGTCTGGAAAGTCTTCTATTTTAGTTTCCCACTAAAAATATTTAATTTCCCGCTAAAAATATTAAACTCTTCTGGACGACTTACATGTAAGTCGTCTGTTTTAATTTCTTCACCAGACGACTGAAATGTAAGTCGTCCAGGAAGTCGTCTGAGTCAAAAATATTTAACCTAATTAGATTTTTTGCCTCCCTATATAAAGAAAAATTTACACATTCTCTCTCCTCCTCTCAAATGGCTGCAACAAAAATGTAATGTTCATCATTCTAAAACTCTCCAACCTCTCTCTAATCTCTTTGACTTGAAAACACCAAACTTTATATGAATTTTTCAGTTTTGTCTCATGTATTTCTTACTAATCTATCTCTTTTACAGGTTTTTAATCAAGTGGTACTCATCTTCCACTAATTTAGAGGTAGATCTATTAATTTTAGATATGTATTTTTGTGTGTTCTATAAATGTAGATTTATCTAATCTTCCACTCATTTTTTCTATTTTTAAGTCATTTGAACGTTTTTGGATATGCAGGTTTTTCAGATCTGGATTTGATGTGCAGGTTTTTCAGATCTGGAAGACTTCTGGGACGACTTACGTGTTAGTCGTCTGGAAGTCGTCTGGAAGTCGTCTGGAAGTCGTCTGGAAGTCGTCTGGACTTCTTGGAAGTCGTCTGGACTTCCAGGAAGTCGTCTGGACTTCCAGGAAGTCGTCTGGACTTCCAGGAAGTCGTCTAGACTTCCAGGAAGTCGTCTGGACTTCTAGGAAGTCGTCTGGATTTTTCTGAGCGTTTTGGTAAGTTCTTATGTCTGATTTTTCTTCATTTGGTAACTTCTTGTTGTATAAAGTTCTTACTTTTTTCCCAAACTAAAACTCTCCAAACCCACTTTAATCTCTTTGACTTGAAAACACCAAACTTTATATGAATTTTTCAATTTTGTCTCATGTCTTTGTTACTAATCTATTTTTTTTTGCAGGTTTTTAATTAGATGGTACTCATCTTCCACTAATTTAAAGGTAGATCTATTATTTTTAGATATGTATTTTTGTGTGTTCTATAAAGGTAGATTTATCTAATCTTCCATTCATTTTTTCTGTTTTTAAGCCATTTGAACGTTTTTGAATATGCAGGTTTTTCAGATCTGGATTTAATATGCAGGTTTTTCAGATCTGGAAGACTTTTGGGACGACTTACTTGTTAGTCGTCTGGAAGTCGTCTGGAAGTCGTCTGGACTTCCTAAAAGTCGTCTGGACTTCCTGTAAAGTCATCTGGAAGTCGTCTGGACTTCCTGTAAAGTCGTCTGGACTTCCTGTAAAGTCGTCTGGAAGTCGTCTGGACTTCCTGTAAAGTCGTCTGGACTTCCTGTAAAGTCGTCTGGAAGTCGTCTGGACTTCCTAAAAGTCGTCTGAACTTCCTGGAAGTCGTCTGGACTTCTTAGAAGTCATCTGGACTTCTTAAAAGTTGTCTGGTCTTGTCTACTCATCTACTCAAGTTGTCTGGTCTTGTCTACTCATCTACTCAAGTTGTGAATTGCATGTATACTCTTTTAGTTGTGAATTTTTTGTAAAATCAGTAATAATATTTTCCAAGATGTATTAAATGTGCTAACAATGTGTTTACACATTTACAAATCAATGAAATAATAGACTTCAGTAGCCTTTTTCTTATCTTTGGATCTCTCATATGCAATAATAAACTCCAATGGCCTTTTTCTCATCATAATAAACAAGAATGTTGGTAAGAGATGGAAACAAACAATAGTAACTAGTCAAAGCATATCATATTTTTTATAAGTTTGCATTGAAAAACTTAGTCAAATTTAGTAAAACTAAGGGAGAGAACATATTTTGTAAATATGAGTTTTACATATCTTGAAGTTACTTATCATTCTTAAAAATACAAGTTATTCAAAAACTAACGTAGAAGACTTAAAAACTAGTGGAGAAGACGCGGACGACTTCAATCTAAGTTGTCTAGACGACTAAACTATATGTCGTCTGGTCAACGCAGAGGTTATTTTTGCAATTGACTTTGAAATCTGTTATTTCGGACGACTGAAAGTTAAGTCGTCTACTATTGTTTGGTTAAAAAAAAAACTCCAAAAAAGCTAGACGACTTACATTTCAGTCGTCAGAGGTTAGTTTTGCATTTGACTGGATTATTTCAGAAGTTTGACTTTTTGGACGACTTACATTTCAGTCGTCTAGTGAAAATTAAAATAATAATATTTTTTTAAAAGTAGACGACTTAAAGTTAAGTCGTCGTAGGTTAGTTTTGCAATTGAAAAAAAAAACTTCAAGATTTAATTATATACAGACGACTTATAATTCAGTCGTCCACGAGACGACTGAAATGTAAGTCGTCTAGGATTTACGAGGTTTGACCAGAATCTCGGAAAAAAGTCCTGGACGACTTACAATTAAGTCGTCTGGTGGACGACTGAATTATAAGTCGTCTGTGTATAATTAAATCTTGAAGTTTTTTTTTTCAATTGCAAAACTAACCTATGACGACTTAACTTTAAGTCGTCTACTTTTAAAAAAATATTATTATTTTAATTTTCGCCAGACAACTGAAATGTAAGTCGTCTGGGGAAGTCAAACTTCTGAAATTATCCAGTCAAATGCAAAACTAACCTATGACGACTGAAATGTAAGTCGTCTAGGTTCTTTGGAATTTTTTTTGAATCCAAACAATAGTAGACGACTTAACTTTCAGTCGTCTCAGGTTACAGATTTCAAAGTCAATTGTAAAAATAACCTCTGCGTTGACCAGACGACTTCCAGGTAAGTCGTCTACAGCCAGACGACTGAAAGGTAAGTCGTCTACAGCCAGACGACTTCCCAAGTAAGTCGTCTGACGAACAGATCTGGAAAAAAACTCGATGTCATACCTTAAATTGGTGAGATAAGTTCCTTAGCATACATAAGGCTTCTCCAAGCACACAGAATCACAAACGAAAGTCACCCACCCATAATTGTTAGCTTCTATGACTCTATGAACCATAAAAAATTTAGAATCAAAATCTTGGGTTTTTTTAGCTCATTGTGGAGAGAAATTGAGAGATATGTTGTGTTTAGTTCACAAGAATGGAAAAAGAAGAAGGGTAAATCGATTTTGGGAGCATTAAGAGCTTCAAATTGGTTGTTCATGGTGGTTGTGGTATTGATGACAATGGCAATCTTGTAATTACTTGAAGATGATGAGGGTGAGAGAGTAAAAATGTCATTTTCGAAAAAAAAAGAAAAAAAAAATTGATGGCATTTTCGTAAATTATATGAACTTGTGGGGTGAATAGGGCAAAACCAATTTTCAAAAAAAAGGGAGGTTAGTTTTGTGTTTGACTTTAAGTTGTAGGTCAATTTTGCAAAAATCCCAATAAGATTTCATCAAATCTTTTGTAAGATATCGTCAAAAGCAATCGTAGAGCTGTTTACATCTACATAGGGGCATCAGAGTCCAAGAAAAAAGCCAACAGTGTCAAAATAGTAGAGTTTGGTAGATAGCTAATAATGAATAAGTTCTTTGGTATGCTTCCTAATTTACTACAATAATAACATCTAATAAACAAAAAAAAATGATAAACATGTATTCGAAAAAAAACTTTAGAGTTTCAAACTAAAAAGAGTATTAATAATAAACTGACTGTAACTTCTGTTTTGGCGGAAAACGAGGTTTTTTGGTATTGAAGGGAACACGAGATTTTTTGATTTTGACGGGAAAACAAGATTTTTCGATTTTGGCGAGAAAACAAGATTTTTTTTATTTTAACGGGAAAATAAATTTTTTTGCTTTTGGTGGAAAAACACATTTTTGCGGTTTTGGCGAGAAAATGAGTTTTTTTTTGGTTTAAGCAGGAAAACGTGTTTTCGGTTTTTGGCGGAAAAATGAAATTTTTCGGTTTTGGCGGAAAAATGAGATTTTTCGGTTTTGGCGCGAAAGCAAGATTTTTCGTTTTTGGCGGAAAAATACAATTTTTGGTTTTGGTGAAAAAACACGTTTTGTGGTTTTGGTGGGAAAACGCGTTTTTGCGGTTTTGGCAGAAAAAAAGATTTTCAGTTTTGGCGGGAAAACACGTTTTTCGGTTTTGGCGGGAAAACGAATTTTTTTTTGTTTTGGCGACAAAACAAGATTTTTCAGTTTGTGCAGGAAAACGACAATTTTCGGTTCTGGCGAGAAAACATGTTTTACCGTTTTGGCGGGAAAATGCGTTTTGTGATTTTGGCGTGAAAACACGTTTTTGTAGTTGTGGTATGAAAACACGTTTTTCGGGTTTCGCAGAAAATGTGTTTTGGTGGGAAAATACATTTTTAGCGGTTTTCGCAGGAAAATGCATTTTGGCGGAAAAACATGTTTTTACGGTTTTTGCGGGAAAATGCGGTTTTGCGGAAAACACGTTTTGCGGTTTTCACGAGAAAATGCATTTTGCAGTTTTGGCAGAAAATGCATTTTGATAAGAAAACACATTTTTCGGTTTTGGCGGAAAATCACTATATGGCGGGAACACACGTTTTGTGGATTTGGCGGAAAATGCATTTTGATGAGAAAACACATTTTTTGGTTTTGGCGGGAAAATATGTTTTTGTGTTTTGGCGGAAAAATACATTTTGGTGTTTTGGCGTGAAAACGTGTTTTTTTGTGATTTTGGCATGAAAACACGTTTTTGCGATTTTTTGCGGAAAAAACATTTTTGCAATTTTGGAGAGAAATACGTTTTTGCAATTTTGTACGGAAATACATTTTTAGGGTTTAGGCGTTAAAAATCGTTTTAGGTTTTCGCAGAAAAATGTTTTTTTGTGGTTTTGTTAGTTTTTTGTATGTGACAAAATGATATTATGTTTATGTTTGTAATTTATGAATTACATCAAGAGCATAATAGACATTATACCATATTGAATGAACCATCTCCATCGAGATGATCCAAATTAGCTAAGCTGAATGAACTTTAAAATAAAGCCTAAATTTCTGCAAGTTATCCGGATGATCCATCTAAATGAGTTGCATTTTTAGTGCTTAAACGAACAAAACTCTCATCTTCATCCAGATAGCTCATCCGGATGGAGAAACGAACAGGTCCAAAACCGACTAAATGTAGACTACAATGGCACTCGTAGACCAGACGTGACTATGTCGTAATTCAGTCATAACTAATTACGACCATTTGCCAACTGATTATTGTGCTCGTAAATCAGTCGTAAAGTAGAGACTGATTTTCAAATGATATAATTTGTGAGCGATGATTACCTACTAAAGCCGTAGTCGGAAATTCCTTGTTTCTTTTAGAGTGTGACTGGTAACCATCATAGGAACAATAAGAACGAATATGAAAAGAATGAGTAAGAACAAAATTTTAGGAATGATGAGGAATAATGGTTCCTTATCAAAACTAATGAAGAATTGATTTGTTTCATAACGAAGAATTGATTTGTTTCATAACGAAGAATTGATATAATTTTCTTGGTCACCAGTCACACCCTTAATGTCATGAAGTTGACGAAAATTTACACTTGAAATTTTGAATACAACTTCTAACATTTTAAGCAATGAAAATAGATTCAATAACATATTAAACATTGAAACTAACTTACTTGTTTGATACATCAAAATTACGACCACTAGCTCGTAAAAATGTGTGATGTGGCGGTGTATTTTTTTTAAAAGATTATCAATTATTTTAATAAATAAAAACAAACAAAAACAAACAAAAATTCAAAAATTGTAAAAATAAAAAAAGTCAGGAAAATAAAAATGAATAAGGAAATTTAAAACTAAAAAACAATAATTTAAGAAAATATTCAAAAAAACTGAAATTGAAAATGAAAAAAATATAATTTAAAAATTTTTAAAATCAACAAAAACTTTATAAATTCGTCAGTATCACCGCTATTTTGAAAACCAACATTGTCAATAGTCATATGTGATAATATTTTATAAAAATTACCAAAACTGTGAAGATTATGGTTTATAAAAATATTTTTTTTTAAATGTTGATATATTGAAAATCATTGATATGTCATAAAACCTCGCCTTCACAGATTTTTTTTTTTTAAATTCCGACATGTGTATATTGATAAAGATTATTTCCGACATAACGGTGTTGGTGACGAATTTAATCATATCACGTTAACAAGATATCATGAGATATATAGGATTTTTAAAACTTTTGGTTGAATACTAAAATATATATTTCTATTTAAAATATTTTTCATTTTCAATATTTCAAATTTTTATTTTTTCCTGATTTTTTTCATTTTGTGAATTTGTGCGAATTTCAAATTTTTATCGATGTCTACAATTTATTTTGTAGTTTTATTTAATTTTTAATTTTTATTAATTTTTTTATTAATTTTTTTTTTTGAAAAACCGTCATATCACTTATTTTTACATGTTAATAAACACTACCTATCATAATTTTAACATGTTAAACAAGTAAGTTAGTTTCAATGTTTAATACGTTACTGAATCTGTTTTTATTGTTTAAAATGTTAATACTTGAACTCAAAGATTTAAAATGCTATTTTTTTGCCAACTTCATGATTTAAAATGCAATTTATTTTAATATTTAAAGAAGATGAATAATTATAAATTGGTATAGTAAAATATATTTAATATATATGTGTGTTTTGGTAAAATATATATTTATGCTCATATATATTATAAGTGGCTTTCTTTACACGTAAACATTCAGAAACACACCTTATACATGTATACATTTGTTGTTACTTGACACGTTATAGACTACATGTGAGTCTATCAGTCACAAAGATATACACAAATAAGGTGTGTTCTAAATGTTCACGTGAAAAAGAGTGACAATTAACATAGGGTTAACTTGTTATATAACCATTATACGATAATAATCTACAAAATAACCATCTCTTAAAATATGTGTCAATTTACAATACAACTGGACATTGCAATTTTTACAGCGCATATGTATATTCAACACACACAAAAACAGAATACTCTTTTATCTATAATATCAAATATAAAATAGATTTTTTAAACAGAAATGTAACTAAAAATTAAGAATTTGATTTCCTTAGTAATATAACAATAATAATAGTACAAGGAAATGGAAAGAGAGAAATGAGGAGTGAATAGGGAGGAGCAAGAGGGAGAAGTATAGAAGGAGGAAGAAAAAAGAGGAGTTAAAAAGGAGAGTGAAGAGTGCAGAATGAAGAGAAATAGGAAAATGTAGAACACATGGTAGAAAAAGTGAGAAAGTTGGAGTAGGTGGAGGAAGAGGAGTGAAGAGTGAGGAGTGAGAAGAAGGAGAAATCAGAAGGAAAAATGTAGTGAGGTGAAGAAAAAAAGGTGAGGAAGAACAAGACGAGAAAGAAGAGTAAGAGGGGAAGAAAAACAAATGGCGAAAGAGAAATTAGGGAAAAAGTTAATAAAAATGAAAATGAAATGAACATATTGTTACATATTATATTGTGCTCTTAAAACAGAGGTAGAAGATTAGCAGAAAAAAAAAAGAGAAACAAGAAAGAAAGATGAGCAATGAAAAAGAACAAAGACAAGATAAAGAAGGAAAAAGAAGAGATGGGTGAGGAGGACAAGACGGATGAAAATAAGGTAGGAAGAAAAACTAAAAAAGGAGAATAAAGAAAAGAGAGGAGAAGATGAAGAGTAAGAAGAGAAAATATTGTAATGTGATATATTGTGCCACTAAAATATATATTTTATATTTTATACAATATACTATATCCAATTACATGATAGTTGTTTGGAAGAACAAAACAAGAAATGAAAAATTATGAAAAAAATCTATAGTAAATGTATATTATACACGTTCTTAGTAAAATTAAACTATTATATATAAATAGTTAAGTTAGTATAAACCACAAAGTTTTTTTATATTACATAATCTATTGAAAATATTTTATTCTATATAATAGATATAAAATATAATATTTTTATTTTAAAACAGATTATATAATTTTTAGAAATATATATCCATTTTAAACAAAACAAGTTTTGATATATTACAGCATCATTGTTTTTACAAAAATGCAGAATTTTTTTTCATCATCATTGTTTTTTGTAAACAAATTATTAAAGGGATTAAAGATAGACAAATGATAAAGGGGTAAACAATTTAAAACAACATATAAAACCAAAAAAAAAAAAATGTGGTTCAAATTGCGAAGGGCATACAAAGTAATTAATAAATATTATATAAATACACTATATTCTAGCCTCTCTATTGTTATGATTATTTCACTAATTATAATTTTTTTTGAACAATTTTATACTAAAATTAGACAAGTAAATGTGGGTTTAAACCAGGATATGTGTATATTTGTCCCAAATGTTTACACGAATAAGGTGTGTCCTGAAATAATGCAAGATATGTAATAGTGAAAGATATGAACATAACTCAACATAAAATAGGTGTATCCTGACTGTTTTTACGCGTAAAATACACACAATTAACATGTAGCTTACAAAAACAGAGTAAAAAATATGTAATGTGGTTGTCTTTGAATTGCCGGTGTTGACGTGTTGAGATGGTTGCTGCAGTTGCTGACTGTGAGTTGACTCGAAATAAAGAAACCAGATCGAGAGAATATCAGAGGATAAATGAAAATTTCGATAGAGACTGAGGAGTTTCGCACGCATTGTCACTCATTTTTTAAACTCATTTTTTCCATTTAGTAAAACTTTAATAATGAGAATATTATCAAAGACTATCATATTACCGAGCGTCAATGATCGACATGGTGATTTGGTTCACTGTCCAATTTTCATCGTCACGCAGTTTACTCCAACTAGAATAAGTTTCCAGAGAACTTTGGCTGACGCAATAACCTGGTTGTTTAGGTTGAGGAATCAATGCAGTTTCACTTCCGAGCATCAAAACTACTGACGACATCATTGGTCTATCCTCTACACGTTCTTGAACACACAAGAGGCCAATTTGTAAGCATCTTAAGATTTCACGTGGCCTGAACGTTGGTGATGAAGAATCTATGATGACCCTGTCTACTATCTCTAGACCTTGACCTTCTTTCCAATTTCTCCACACCTGTGGATAATGGTAGGATCTTTTCTTAGTGATTTCGTCAAAACACAATCGAATTAAGAGGTTTCAAGCTTACACATCCGAGAAGATTAAGATTACTATCCGAGTCGCAGAAGCCTTTGTTCCTCTTGCCACTTATAATTTCAAGAAGCAAGACCCCAAAACTGAACACATCTGACTTCATCGAGAATGTCCCGTTCATCGCATATTCTGGAGACATGTAGCCACTGCATAACAAATATTAAATAGATAAGCTATCCGGTTTTGATTCTGTACCCAGGTAAGTCTTTGTTTCAAAATACAAAGATGCTTTAATTGCTTACTAAGTTCCGACCACCTTCCTCGTGTCAGCTTCCGTCTCATCTTGTCCAAAGATCCTTGCCATTCCGAAGTCTGAAATTTTTGGAGTCATATCTTTATCAAGCAAGACATTGCTTGCTTTCAAATCCCTATGGATGATTCTAAACCGTGAATCTTGGTGAAGATACAGAAGCCCTCGGGCAATACCATTGATAATATCAAATCTCATTTGCCAATTTAACATACAGCTCCTGGTTTCATCTGCAGTACGTTCACAACAGAATCACATTAACATATCCAAAGACATTTAACTGTAAAAATAAATCTGTCTGATGTGTTGAGGCACTAACCAAAGAGATGAGAGTCGAGGCTTAGATTCTCCAAGTACTCGTAAATTAAGATCTTCTCGCCCTCATAAACACAACAGCCAAGAAGTCGGACAAGATTATTGTGCTGAAGCTTTGCAATTAGCCTGACTTCGTTCATGAACTCATCGGTACCTTGAGCTGACATTTCTGATAGTCTCTTAACTGCAATTTCTTGCCCGTCAACTAACCTTCCCTGGTAACACATAATTGATCACTTATACAAAACCAACAGAGCAGTGTCTATTCAATAAAAAAAACAATAATTAAGGCATTTGATTTCAAATAAAAATTAGGAGCATATTTTAAACTATATGTTTCTCTTAACAAAATTCACATTTTCTTTGTATCCCACTTGTTTATGTTTAGTTTATTTTATTTATTACTAGTATTATGGTCCTTGCTATTCAAGAGAAAAATAACGGTCCAATTAAAGATGCAATACGCTATGTTAATAATAAATCCATAGAAGACTACATACAATTACAAACTTGCAAAGTTGTAATGGATCAAATGAAACATGAACCAATAATATAAGTTGTTCTAATTAAAGTTTGAGACAAAAGATAGTACATAAATATTAAAAATCATATTGAAATGCTTGTAGAAAATAGAAATAAATAATAAAAAAATATCTTATATATTAAAACAGAAGTCATGACTTTTTTTCATGTGTGATTTTTTTAGTTTGGACCATTCCTAGAAAATATCATATTTTACATAAGTTCATTATTATATCTTTTAATATCTTTATCATTTTATTTGAAATACAAATGAATATATTTAAAATGTTCTAACAAAATCTTTTTAAAATCTTCTTAGAATCTTTTTAAATTTACTTTCAAAAATTAGTTAGTTTTAATTTAAATTATCATAAAATATAATTAGAAATTAAAATTGAATATATTTTTGGTTTATAAACGAAAATTTAAATAAAATGAAATTAATTTTTAAAGATTTTGTTAGAAATAAATATTTATTTTTATTTTAATTTTTTGCAAATTTGTTTTCTAATAAAATAAAAATCATGATTTTTTGATGAGTGATATTTTTATTTGGACCATCATTTAAATTTTATATTAAATGTATATCACTAATGCTAATATACATAATATTTTTAACTACTTTAATCATAATATCTTTTAATTTAAAAAAAAATTAAAATTCTAACAAATCTCTTGAAAAAGATTATAATAAGATCTTAATTGTCATAAATTGAATATAAATATTTTCAACTAATTTTGTAATTAGTAATGAAATGTTACTAAAAGAATAAAATTATATCCTATTTTATCAATTTTATAATAATATCTATCATTTTAAAATAAAAATGTTATATTGAAGAAAATATGATTAAATTATTTTAAATTGATAAGTTAACATATTTTATTTTCATAAATATAAAATATTTATGCTAAAAATATAATATGTTGGTAGAACGGATTAATATTAGTAAACTATATAATATATGCATAAAAATTGAACTTATCTTAAACTTTTTAATATACAGTAATTTATTATATAAAATTAATAAACATTAAAAAATTACTAAAAAAATCTAGGGATTTGAATTACGGATCATGATTATAATAAACTAAATACAAAATTGTTTTCATATATGTTGTTTCACGCATTAAAAAATTTAGTTTAGTAATCAAACGCAAATTCAATAAGACAAATATATAATAAGCAACATATAAATGTGATGATTTTAATTTACAGCATGAAAACTATAAAATTATTATATTTGACATAATTATACAAACATTTAAATATGTGAGTAACATTAAAAATATATAATAATTATGTAAAACAAATATGTATATATATAAATGTGAAAATATATACCCGCACGGTTGTGCGGGTGGAAATCTAGTTATATTTAAGATTGTAACCTTAATCTTCTCGGATGCAAAAGAATAATTATTTTGATAAAAAATCACGCACGTGCATTCTTATGATGTAAAAGAAATATTATTTTGATAAAATCACACTCTTAACAAAAGAAGTGCAGATCATGGGAGTATAGATAATGGGAGAATAGTTATGCTGGATAACTGAAAATCATTAATAGTTAAATATCAAAAACAATTTGACAATAACAAACCTTTTACAAAACAATACCGAAAGTAAATTGTTTCATTTTCTTAAAAAATACTTGTCATTCACATAATTGTTAACTAATTTATGTTTTATAGTATAAAAAAATAACTTTTATTTTGTCATAAGTTCTTGTCCCATTTATATTTCGTTATTTTAATTTATTCTACATATTTTATATAAAGTTCCGACATTTGTAAGTCAATAGTTTTCTATAAATTTACTGTAGTGTTTTTGTAAACAGTTTACTATAAATCGGCTTCTTCTTTTAAAAAAATTGTTTATTCATTGTAAATGTTTAGTGATTGTACTTTTTGGACAAATATTTTATTTTGCTTATCAGATTAAAAACTCTTAGGACACCTCCAACAATGATCTTTGATGGCCTGAGAATATCCAAGCCCTAAATTTTTCGTTTAAAAAGAAATAAAATAGACGAGAGAGAGAACCAGTTGTCTACATAGATATACGACTTTTTTTTTATTTTTTCTTCTGTGTGTCATCTTTTTAATTGTTAACTAGCGTTGACTCGCTCCCCCCCCCGAATGGATGTTTGTTTTTAATTTTTATAAGTAAAATAATTTTTTTTATAATTAATGATATATATTTTAACATTTACCATATAATTAATGATATATTATTATTATATTTTCCAAAAATATGGTGTGAATCCGATAATTTTTTTTTCAGATTGTCATTTGTATCACATTTTCTTATAATTATTATTATTTTATTAATTTTGAGCTAGAGTTTTAAATTAGAGAATATGTTACATTTTTGAATATTATTTGTTTGAGTAATTTATATGTTAAAAAATTTGGTACTTGCATGTATAATTAAATTTTAGATTATTAGCAAACACATAATTATTAATTATGTAGAAATTTTATTTTGATTAATATTTAAAAATCATGTACACTAACAATCAAAATAAGTTAGGTTACAATAGGATTAGTTATTGTGGTTTATAATTTGAAAATGATATTCGATCAAAAATATAATGAAAATATTGGTCTTAAATAAATATGTAAACCCACTCAATAATATGTGTTTTAGATATAGTTATATTACTATCTACTAGGTGTTTTGCCAGCACATGCGGTCATATTATTCTTACGATTTACTAATTCAAAACTCAATATAATAAATTATTATTTATGTTTTAAATTTTTTAAATCAAACATTAAATTATTGATATATGACATATTTTCATCAAAATATATATGCTTATTATTGGGTTGAAATTTATAGATACTCAGATATTATAAATATTTTAGAAAATATCTTTATACAAATATTTTTGTTTGATTAATATTTAATCATAAATTATGTTATATCTTAATTTTATTTTTTAATAGAAAATATTATTTTTAGATAACAACACAATGTATATAAGAATTATTTTTATTTTTTTGAAAATATTAATTTATAATCAATTATCTAGAAAATAAATCTATTATTAACTTGAAATTTGTTTTTAATTATATAAAATCCATTAAGGGTATAAACGATATTAACCGCTTTAACTTTTAACGTTTGAGCTTTATTGTGAAAAATCAATTCGCAAATAATAGTATAGATATAGATATATTGGGATATTTTGTAGACTTTATTCTGAGGAATAATAGGAGATACGTATTTGAATTAATTAATGTACATTTCTTTTAGATAATCATCATAATAAACATAATATTCTTATTTCTAAGCTAAGCCAAACATGATTTGCAAGTTTGAAAGTAGATTGCGTTAGTTGTATTCTTAGATGAATGCGTAATAATAGGAAACTTTTTAGGAATGTTATCAATGTTTGGAATCGACGGTTTTGATTTGCACGAGTATAATGATAATAACTACCCGAAGTTATTAATTTCAATTTTATACATGCTATATGAATCATAATATATACCATGATATTAACAATATTCGGTTCATAACAAAAACCGAGTACACAAAACTATATTTAAACAATAGTTAAGACGAGAAACAGTTCCTTGATAATTACATGATTTCTTAATCATTATATATATTGGATCGAAATTATGTGGTTAAGTATTTACAAAATTTGTTTTTACGTAGTGAACCGAACTATGTATAATTTGGTTTTGTTTATGTAGACTAACATTTAACCAAGGAATATTTTGTACCGAAACATGTTTGTTTTGATTTCTGCAGACCAAATTAAACTGATGCATATATTATTTAACAAACCACATGATTTTAGGTTCAATCGGTTTTGTTATTTAAGTTTTAAGTAGACGTAAATTTATTAGGCGCGTTAGTTAAGTTATAAAACACAGTGTATACGCCTAGTATAGTATTTCCATTGTAAATATTAAGTAAAAACTAGAGTTAAGTACTAATTGTGTTTCAGTTTTAATAGATTAGATATTGATTTTGTTAAACTATATTTTTTTAGAAACTCTAAGTGGGTTTTCACCATTGATGTTTTTCACAAAAAAAGAAAAAAATTCATAGTGATTCCTTCATATTATTTATACCTTGTAAACAACACCAAAACCACCTTTTCCGACCTTGTTAAAATCAGAGAAATGTTCGGTGGCTGTGACAACAGCTTCAAACTCCATCAATGAAAGTTCCAAATTTTCTACTTCGTCCTCACCAGAAAAATGTATCTTCTTTCTTGGTAACACCACCTCGTTCATTAGAACTTGATTTCCCACTAGACAGATTATTTTCATTCGAACACATAAAGGATCAAAACATAGAACGAAAATTTACGGAAAAGTAAAATAAAATGAAGGTTATTACGCATTTACCAATAGGTGTTGCATCTGCTTTTGCTTGCTTCTGTCTTCTCCTCCAAAAGCAGAAGACGATAACACTCAGAATAAGCATAACGCTGACTCCAATACTCCAACCTATGATTGTTCCAGTTCGGTCTCTCTTCTCACCCGAGGAAAAATCTGCAAAGAGTCGTGTAAAAAAATTGAGAAGTTATAATTTGGCATGAATGGGCAGGCTTGCAGCGCCTTAAAACAAAAAAAAAAATTGACTTCGACGGGTTAAGAAATTAGTATGAGATCGACGACATGAGAGCGAAAACAGAAAAAAAAAAACTACTGTATTATGTAGGTAGTGACGCCTGACATGACAGGAATGATGAGTTATAGTTTTTTTTTTTAAGTATTTGGTCCAGTTCACGTATCACATCCCTTGTATTTGCCGAATTATCTCATCTATTTAATCTTTCTGCTTCAACATAATTCGTAATCATACATACTAATATTAGCCGACCCGTTTCATGTATAAATTCGTGTTTAAATAATTTTATTTAGTTGTCCAACAGAAAAATATATTCAATTTAATTAATCATGTACGATCTTATATCTACAACGGGCTAATAACTACTATTTTATATCATATTAATATTTTATCCAGCATTCTCGTTAATCATCAGTTGTATATTTCGCACATGATATTTTTTAACTTAACAAATTCGTAGAAAGTAGATAGGGAGACTTCCTCATCCGGACAAAAGTATAAATTATTGATGACTATATTGGATGTGTTTAGTTTTAAGAGAATAAACCAACCTAGATCAGCAGCATTCAATCTGACGTAAAGATCTTGACCAACGACGGCTTGTTTCCGGATCTCAACGAGATCTCCGGTCCAAAACACACAACCCAATCCGCCGTTTCGAACATCCGCAGTCGCAAACGACGTACAGTTACAATCGCTAAGACACTTCTCTTCACATTTTTTCACATCAATTGTCCGATCCACAGACGCCGTCTTAGTATCCGGCAAATTCATATTGTTTAGCCGCAAAAACCCATCTCCACTACAGCTCATCTGCGTCGTCCTCACACACCCATGTGATCCGTCTCTCAAGTCCCACCGCTGCCGGTTCTTGGGAACGAACCCTCTAATACAGTTACAGTAAGGTGACGTGTTTAGGTCACAGTAAGAATAAGATCCACAGAAGTAAAGAGAATCGCACACGTCCGTTGGTAAACTCCAGAACAGGCTCCATCCCCATGACGGCGGGATCCGCGTGAATCGATTGAGTGTATAGTCACTGACTGTCAATCTGGAATAGATGCTTTGGTTGGTCATTTGGAACGAGTAAGCGATCTCCTCACTGTTCTCCGTATAATTGTAAACCATGTAATTTAATCCTTGCACCTCCGGTATGCCACTAAACTCGATTCCATTCCACGGACCGCTCCTTTGCATTACAACACGTTGATTCAAAAATCGATTTATAAGAATAAACTCAGGCAATCCCGTTTGAATGTCGAGTTCGTAAGTGAATTTCCCGCTTGACGGATCATCATAGGATCTCCATGATGTAAGGAACCTGTTGCGCCCTGTTTTGAAATCGTAACCTAGTTTCATCTCCGGAAGTAAAGTATCTGTCGGAAAATCGAAACTCTGCCACAAGAATCCACTTGAGTCTTTGTTGTTGGAGTATCTCATTACAAAATTACCGTTGGGAAGAAGCTCTGCTATCACTGGAGATCTCACATTTTCTCTAGTAAGATTTGTCGACCAAACAGTGTTATTAGACTGACCTAGCAGGACAAGATTGTTGCCAGAGATTTTGAGGGTTCCAATGGAATTGGAGAGAGGGTTGTCTCTGTTGGCAACCCATGCGTAGGTTTTCTGGGAGACTTTCTTATACCATATTCCGAGATACCATCGCGAGCGTCCCGAGGGTTTGAAGAAACCAAGCTCGAAGACTCCACCGGGAGATACAAGTGTTCTGTTGCTTGAGATTGTGAGAGACTCTGAAGACGACATAGTGTTGACATAGGTCGAAAGGGCAGGATGAAATAGAATCAAGGCAAGGAAGACTAACAAGAACGAGAAGGTGTAAGAATGGTGGTAAATGTTATGTACCCCTTTCATCTCTCCCCACCACTTTCTTTCTTTCTTTTTTTTTTCTTCTTGTTGTTAGTTTTTGTCCTAACTTTCATACATATATATATATATATATATACATCATAAGTTACTTTGCAAGAAAATTCGAAATTAAACTATTATGACGAACCTAGCTGGCAAGCAAAATGTTGTGTTCTATAGTCCATGACTTTTTCATCCGATCAATTAATTCACTTCCACAAACTTGTATCATTCGTCAACTACTTTTATATCTACACGTTATTAGTTCTCACGCTGCCAACATCGCATATGGAGTAGTTTTCTTTTAGAAAACACATAGCATATATAGTATTCCGCAAGTATGGTGGTCTCAATAGTATGATTCGATACATTCAAAGTATATTGAAAACTTTCGTACCATTTAGGGTATGATTGGTTTAACCGCTACTACCCGCAAACGCAACTATATTCGTTTAGAAAACACATAGCATATATGTGGTTTTGGAACATCGACTTTACTTTATGTTTTAAGTTCAACTATATTTATTTTGGTGTAACTACTAGCTATTTATTCTATTTTTATTGAATCGATCTATGAAAACCACATATGTTGTTCTTTTTTATTATTTTTATCTAAACAACTTTAAAACAAAGTAATATACTACTTTTAGTAACCACTATTGGACAAAAAACAATTTTGAACTCTTTAAGAAAATAAAACATACGAGTTTTGTCTGTCAATCCAAAACGTTATAACTCTTGAATTTATTTTAATTATAAGTACATAAACCGGTTCATTTTCACCAAAACCTAATATCTTCTTCATTTGCTTTGTCATCTCATCAGCATCCACATTTGGTAAGTTTTTCTTCTTTTCTTCTAATATCAATACAAGTATGAGTTTGTCATGCTAATAGAATAGATGTAAGACTAGATAATAACCCGCGCCTTGCGCGGGATGTGATTATTAGTTTCGTTATTTTTAATAAAAAAGACAATAAATCTGTTTAATCTGGATATTGGTTAGGTTTTACGTTTTTTTGTTTTTAATCTTCTAAAATATAACTATTATTTTAAATTAATATTCATTTTAGTTTATTCGGTTAAAACATTTGATTTTTTGGTTTTTTCGGATAAAAACCTAAAATTAATATTATATGTTTATTTTCATATTATAAAGTTTAGATAGTTGTCATGTCGAACCAATAGTTTCATATTATAGTTTTTAAACAGATAATAGTTTAAGAAAAAGAAAAGAAAATTATTAAGACAAATCATTTCACTACAATTTGGTCGGTAGTGAAAGAAACATTAAGAAAAAATATTTCAACTTTCAAAAAAATTAGATACTTCAGCTGTGGTGAATACTTAGTTATAAGATGCTCACATCAAGGTGCACATGTATGTTTATGTAAAAAGTATATAAAAATAGTTGAAAAATATATAAAGATATTGTTAATTAATATTAAATGACATTTTTGTTCAGAATAATACATGAAAGATAAAATTAAAATTTATTTAAAATAAAAAAGACCTTGACATTAGTCATTTTTTCATCAAAAGAAAATAAAATTATATTCGTAAATAGGGGTGGACACATATCAAGTATCTGGATATTTGGAAGCATTCTTGTCAATTTGATCTTTAGCCACCTAGATATTCGGTGACTCCGATATCCGAAATGTTTTAGAATTTTAAATAATATTCGATTTGATTCGTAAATAAAATAAAATTTTAAAAATAATTTAATAATAACATTTTATTACAAAAATAAAACATTATATAACCTTTTAATTCTAGTACCTAATATAATAAATTTATATTGTAAAACTGATATAAAGTATAATATATATAATTCTTTTCATATATGTATATATATGCATATAACATATCGAATTAGATATATGTTCCTAAAAATATTGGTATTAGTGATTTGCTTCTTTTTTGGATATTGTATTTTAGTATTTGATTTGTTTCGTAAAGTTTCAAATATCAAGATTTTTTGGTTCAAATCAAAACGGATAACAAATCGAATCAAAATTTATGAATATTTTGCTCAATTTTATCTGTAAACAATAAAAATAATATATATATATATAGTTTGGCTTTTGATTCGTTATCTATTTTTATTCGAACCGAAAAATTCAGAGTTTTTTTGGAACTATGTATGTGAGTTTTATATTAAAAAAATCACAAAGTACATAGTGTGAACACATTTATGACTATAGTGTGAACGCGTTAGCATATTTATTATCAAATCATTGTGAGACTGCCACGTGTCTATTATAATGTGAATGTATTTATTACAATGTTTCTCTTTTAATATATAAGGAATTATAGAATGGATAGATAACGGTAATATATCCATGCTAATAGAATAAATGTAAGATATGAGAGGATCTACCTAATGATTTAGTTTTTTTATTGAATGTAATGAAGTCTTGAATATAAACAGTAATCGCTTGTGTCGGTTGTGTACTCTTTGAAGTAATCGATGTTCCTTTAGTTCATATAATCTTGTTCTTTTTAAACTGATTTTGTTTGATGAACAAGGTAAAATGGCAGACAAGAGTAACTTGAAGTTGAAGCATCCCGCATAATCATGACTGTAGGAACCGAAATTCACACCGTCGATTTTTGTAATCAGAGAAAAACCAGAAAAACCTAACTTTCCCTGAAGTTCTTGATTCTCTGCGAGAGCCAACGACAAATAACCAAATAAATGCATAAAATATGAAAAGATAACAAAAAAAATTTAGAAAACAAGAGATATTTATTTCGAATTTGCGTATGAGCGTTTCAGAGACAAAATCATACTTGAAGCTTTTCTGAAAACGGGATTACAAAGAAAATCATATAACACAAACAGTAAAGCGAGACTAAGTTTGCTAGCGTTACCACCTATGTGGAGAAAAATCTATGTGGCCGCAATTCACTTAGAAATAGACGAAAAAGACAAAAAAGGTTTAAAGGATTTCGGACTAGAACTTATGAAAGGCTGCCTACGTACCCCTTTCGAGGATCAAGGCGAATGTAGTTCAATTAGAAAGAATTGAACAAGAGCTCGAACTGCATGGGCGAGTTCGTCTAGTATGAGTGCAAGTCATAGAAACCGAATTTGTCGAGAATAAAACTTAAGGTTTCTAAGTGTAGAGAGTTCTAAGAGCTCGGAAGAATCGTTTCCTTACTCCTTGCCTAGGCTCTTCTTTATATATGCCTCCAAGGTCGGCCATCTTTCCCAATTTCAGGTTATCTCTTCACCTATTGTGTCTTCCTTGGTGGCTGTATCGTATCTTGGAAGTCTAAGAAGCAAGGTGTTGTTAGTCGCAGCAGTACAGAGGCTGAATATCGAGCTTTAGCTGATACTACTTGTGATCTTCTTTGGTTAAAACAGCTGCTCGATGCGTTCGAAGTCACCATTAAGCTCCATGTTACTCTTTACTGCACAGCAAATCGGCTCTCTATCTTGCTTCCAGCCCTGTTTTAATGAGCAGACAAAGAACGTTAAACTTGATTACCATACTACTTGTGATCAACTTAAGAAGGGTTTCCTTAACATTCTCCACGTTGCGTCTACTAACAACTTGGCTGATATCTTGACGAAACCGCTGCAGCCAGGGCCTTTTTCACTCCATTCTATCAAGACTATCACTTTCAAGCCTTTGCTTTCCTAAGGATGGTAAGGGTTAAAAGCTTTTGTGGGGGCGTATTAGCATACACAAAGCCATCTAATGTTAACGGAAATATGAGCTGTATATGGTTAGTTATAACGGCGTTACTGTTAGCTATGTTGTATATAAACTGAACTCTGCACAGTGTAAGTAATTCTGATAATACAATTTCTTTTTTTCATCACTCTTGATATATATTATATACATAATTTTCTCTATGTTTTAATAGCGAAGTAGATTCTAAAACTTTGTTATTTTTTTTAATTCAAAATTTTATTAAATCTTTCATAATAAAATACATAGTGGATTACAAAAATCGGCAGAAAATGGTAATATCTTTAGAAGCAATAGCCCAAAAGAGGAAGACAATAACAATGAGGTAGGATAATACGAGAAATAAGCATTAGAGAGCCACATGTACTAGAGCCGGAGCTGATTGACTGATCATAACTCTAAACAGTCCTAAAGAATGAAACCGAAAATAACCAAAGAACCAATGACTTAGGCAAACCCAACTCTGAAGGGTACACCACCAAGCCAAAGCAGGTGCAACATCAGTATAAGCATGTGCGAGGATAAATTTACATCAATACTAGAGACTGTTGTAAACCGGAAGCAAGGCATAACCAAGTCAAAACCAAACACCTAGGTTCAAGAGCACACGAACTTAAAACGCTAAAGAAAAACACACCGACGAAGATTTACATGTCTTACCTACGGATACTCGTTAGGCAGAATAGCGATCTGCATAGCTAAAACTGATCACCTCCTTGCAAGAGAAAACCTGCAAATCAAATACGTTTCGTCTCGAAACGCTCGCCCAATCCATGGTAAATATTGGAAAGGTCTAATAGACACCTCTACAGCAAGTACACTTCACACCGACGAATCTAAAAAGCTAGAACAAGACGAAAAATGAATTGACCATAACTGTAAGCAATCGAAGAGAAACATAAACACTACAACCCAATTTAAAGCAGCCCTTAACTTGACAACAAAGACGGTTCTGATCGTCGAAATTGATGAGAAATATAAATCAACAAGAAAGAGACCCTCACCTAAAACCATCATAAACCATACAAAACATAAATTAAATTAAAGATAAAAATTTCACGTAACGACGGTAAAAAGTACCGTCAACCACGAAGTGAGATCGGTGATTATGGGATTTTCTTCTTATTTTTTTTCTTGGCGGCTTGACCTAATTCTGCTCACACCATTTTTCTCCCTGATACACATAATACATGTATATATATTATGTGTACTTACGTCTAAAAGAATAAAGCATGTTAAGTATAGAATAACAAAAAAAAAAAAAGTTAGACGAAGATGTTGACAAAAAAAGTGTAGACGAAAACTTTATCGATATTTTAACACGTTTGTCTACTCTTTTACACGTAAATACAGTCGAAACGTGTTAAGTGTTCTTTTCTTGTCAAGAAACGTGTTAAGTAATAGCACCTTTATCGACGCTGTTTACACGTAAAATGTATACACATAATGTGTTTATTTGTCACAAAATACACGAATAAGGTTTATCCGAATGTTTACGTGTAAGAAAGAGACAGTTAACATATGTGTTTATTTGTCACAAAAGTATACATGAATAAGGTTTATCCTGAATATTTACGTGTAGGAAAGAGACAGTTAACATATGTGTTTATTTATCACAAAGGTGAACACCAAAAAGGTGTGTCAAGCATGATTACTTGTAAAAAGTTCACAGATATCATATGTGCGTTGCCTTTGTGACTAATTTACACACAATTAATGTTCTGATCGGTAAACATCACTTAATCATAAAACAAAATTCTTAAACTACAGAAAAATTAATTAAATTACCGAAAAATTAATTAAATTACCAAAAAATTAAAAAAAAATTCAGAGTGGCAAAATATATATTATATTAATTAAAAAGCAAGTACCAATAACTAAATTCAGAATGGCAGAATGATTTCTTATTTCAAATATTTAGATTATTTTTAATAAATTTTTAATAATAGAATGACATCTTATAATACTATAAAAAATTATAATATAGTTTCATTTCTTACAGCATAACTATTCTTATCATTAAAACATTTATTATTATTTATTAATAAAATTTAAATGATATTATCATATAATATAATGATGTGTGTTTTTTATCCTAATTTATAATGTGAAATTGTTTATTTTGTACATAATCTACTAAAATTTATTTTTCACTTAATAATTTTTTTCTTTATATTTTTATCAGCGAAAAACGTAAACTTATGTTTTTACGTTTTTTTATTTTTAAACTTTTGTTGATTGATAAAATATTTCTGAAATTGCATTTAAAATGCTATTTTGTCATTATGCAAGATTATCAATAAAGCTCAAAAACATCTCCAATACATAACAGTATTTAAATATTAAAAACATAATATTTTAATATAGTTTTAGTACTAAAAAAATTGTTTTTCAACCATAACATTAAACTTTACATTAAAAACAATTTTATCATATTATATAGATTTATGTTTTATTTATTATTGATTTAGTTGTTTATTTTAATAATAAAATAAATGAATAGTTTTTTAGTGAAATGAATAATATTTTAGTGTGGTGAGTAGTATTACACTAAATTTGGTGTGAAACTATAATGTTACATTAAAATGGTATAATCTTTATTGTTGGATTGGAAAATATTGTTATGTCAAAATCATACTAAAATAGAATTGTTTATTTTAGTGTTGGATTGAAGATGGCCTAAGTGTTTTTTAAACCAGAAGAGCTCCGCAGGAAAAGAAGAATTGGATGAGGAAGTTACACACACGAATAAGGTGTGACCCGAATTGTTTACGTGTAAAATAGGCAATTAAGTGCAAGATGTGAAGGAAAAAAAATATATATATATAGTAATACAAGCAATAACATTCTATAAAAAAGCGAAAATCTTATATACTCATAAGTCATGAGATATGCTACTTCTATATATACATTTTTAACAAATATACACTACTTATGTTTCATATTTTTGATTTTGACATATGTTCAAGGTAAACTATATCAATAACTTTCCCCCTTTTATGGACGCTTTAGGATTTTTCTTACCTAATTGCAATTCATAATTTTTTGTTAATTTAAAGCACTAGATGTGGGAGCTTGGAAATGCCCTGAAGGCATCGTCTATCCGAGTCCTATCTCAGGAAGGTGCATTAATTCCAGGAGCACAGAGTGTAAAAAACACTATGAAGTTGAGGGACAGAATGTTACTAATTGCCGTTGTGATACTTATAGCATGCAAAATCCTGCGAGGATTACTTGCTACTGTTGCAAAGTTAAATCATAATTGATCAACGAAACATCCAGAGACGGTTACTCTATGCAATATACGACGGCATTGGATCTTTATATTGGAACATCTACTAGAAAATCATGATATTTAGCAGTCCTCCCTTTTATTTTCATATTAATATCACATTAATTAAGTTCCAACAAATAGTAATGGATCAACTAAATTAAACTCAAAGACTAGTTAATAAGACCCAGTACATCTTTTCTAGATAGGCCTTTCTATTTTTAGCACAAATATGTTTACTTTGTTAAAAAAAAGCACAAATATGTTTTATATAACTTCATATTATTTTTTTCTTTTATGATTTCTGAATTTTAATTTAAAGTGTTACAAGATTTATAGCTAAAATAAATTAGTCTCTATACAATTAAAAACATAGCAAGTCCAAAACTATGAAAAATGATTTTTTTTTAAAATAGATATACTAATAAAGAGAAACAAACAAATGGTATGCTATATAAGCAAATACACTTGAAATATAGTAAGTTTTGTAAAAATATACCAAATAAAATGACTTATTTAAGATATCACTTTAGTTTTTTAAACATCAATAACTAATATCATCAACTAATACAATTTATCTATATTATTAAAACAGATATCATGACTTATTTCATGTATTTTGTTTTCATTCGAATCATTTCTAAAATTTTTTATCAAATTTACATTATTTAATTAAAATATCTTTCAATATCTGTATTTTTATTTAAAATATAAACAAATATCTTTTAAAGAAATTTTTTTGAATGTTTTTAAAATTATTTCCAAAATTTAGTTAATTTAAATTCTAATTATTATAAAAATATCTTTAAAATTAACTTAATTTATCTTTTGTTTATAAAAAAATAAATTATAAAAATATTTTTAATTATATTTAAAAATATAAAAATGAAATTGACTGATTTTCGAAAATACATTTTGACAAAGATATTTAATAGAATATGTTAGAAACAAATATTTAATTCTATTTCAATTTTTTTGTCACTTTAATTCTATTTCAAATAAAAAAAATAGAAATACCTTTTTGATGTACCATTCTGGTTTGCAAGTAATTACAATACACTGTCATCATTGCAAGTAATTACAATACACTGTCATCTATCTTATTAAAATAGAAATACAAATAATAATTACCTCTTAAACTTACAGTTTATTTACAATTTTATGTCAATGAAGTAACTAATAAACTCATTATATTCTCTGTCTTTTTATAATTTATTAGATCATATCCTAAATCGAATATACAACAAAATCAGTATAAAATCTTTAAATTACGTATTACACATCAACACTTAGAATATCCTGCCTTAAATTCGTGGATAGCCTTTTTTTTGTCATTGAAAGTGTTCGCAAGGAACAGTCAACCAAAATGGTTGTAGTTCAAACAAAGAACAGAATAATAAAAGAAGAAAGCCAAAGGATGCCAGTAGGCACCATAAACCCCAAACACACGGGATAGAAAATAGCTAGAATTCATCTTGCTCGGTGGCTTTAAATTAGCACCGAGATACCTGGTAAATCGATCCTCATAGTCCTTGCTGCTTCCTTTCTGATAAGCGATTGTAGCCATCCTGGCCCATTCCTAGCCACATAAGATTGTTGCCATTGAAACTGCAGGGCGTCTGCGATTGACGAGGCTACCACATTACCCTCTTTGTGGGTTACCATACTCGATCTGTCTCCAGTTGATCCAAAGTTCATCGCAAACGTCTCCAAAGGGGTTGAAAAATATTAGGTAGTGATGACTGAGTATAATGGATAGCCTAAACCGGGAAATTAATGTTTAGAACCAAGCACTTTTTTTTTTTGATAAACGCCATCGGCTGATCCTATCAGCCCCAAAAGATCCGCACTTAATACTAAAAAGTGGACTAATCTAAAAACGTATCATCCTGTTTGACCCGAGCTTGGACCAAACTTTTTTTTTCCCACCAAACATTGAATTGATATATTAGTAGCTATTATAATTATATCTGACCAAACTAAACCAAGAAAATTAAATTAAATTACCAGAACAAACACATAAATTCATTTAGCATCTATCTTATGTAAATATTCAAATATATTATTAATAAATTAAAAATAAATCTATGAACATATGTAAAATTGTTATAAATACACGAGTGGTGACCATTGTGCTATACTATAACGGTATAACCAAACAATAAGAAAAAATTGATAGCTTTAAAAATAAATCGGTAGAATTATACATGGCTGACTATTGTTTCATTATAATATTTTCAGGAAATAAAATATTACTAACTCAATTATGGATTTAGTACAAATCTATCTATTATTTTAGTCATTGATTTAGTTATGTGTGTCATTTAATTTAGTCAAATAGACTTATATTAAACTTATTATGCATTTATATATAATTAATTTAATAAAACAATAAAATTATGTCAACTGTGTTGTGTTATCTATTTTAAACTAATAAATATGTTCAAAATCTAAGCACTAACTCCTAAAATTATATACAAATATAAATTATTTCATATTTTCAATGATACTTGAATTTTTTTTTCATTTACTTAATTATAACATAATATTATTTTTAATCTAAGTCTTTGCATTTCTAATTATTTATTAGTAATAAATGAAAAAGTAAAAACTACACAAATAATCTATTTATATAATATATGCATAAAATACAAATTTAATATGTTAGTATATTATTGAAAACACATTTCTATATATGATAACAAATGTGAGTGATATAACTGATTAAAAACAAAAGTCATTACTTAATGTAATAAATAAAATTATTACGTTTTAAAATATAATATTTAACCATTATTTAATACATGTAAATTATAAATTTATATTATGTCATTTATACAAAAAAGTTTATAAAAAAAGGAAAATAAATACATGAGTTGTTGCGCGGATCAATCTCTAGTTACCTTTTAGTTAAAATTATATTTAGTTTATTAATATCCCTATTAATATTTGAACACGACTTTGAGTAAAAAAAAAGTAAGTAAAATATATCTTCATTTAAAACGTGACTTATCAATTTATCTATAAGTCAAGTATACATAGTGTTTCCATTTGATCCAAATCGTGGGATTTTTCTTTAACATACCTCATGCTCACATGTATTTTTTATTTCAAGAAAACTTTAAGTACCTCATCTCCAACGACAACAGATATGATGATGATCTGTTGATGTAAATACTTATACAGAAATAGATATGAAGATGATAATCTATTATCCCCACTCAATGAAGGTTTTAAAAAGTTACATTATTATATCATTTTCCTATGTTTAATCAAACAAATATCACAAATATTTCACATGTGTTTTCAAATTAAAATATATTTTTTAGTAAACACTATTTTTTTCATCTAATATCTTTAACAAACTAGATTTTATTCTTTGTAACAACATATTATTATAAATTAACAATATTTTTGAATAATCATCCTAACTAAATTGTAACAAATTTAAGTATTTAAATCATTTCAGTACATTATTTTAAACGATTTTTACATTTTTCAAAATTAAAATATTTTATGTACATCATAGTATACACACTAGCAATAAATGTTTGAAAAAGTTACCTTAGTATATCATTTTCCTATGTTTTATCAGAAAAATATTTCACATGTTTATATAGTAAATGTATTTTACTATAAATTTTAAGATATATAGTAATATTACAAACTCCAATATCTTTATTTTTGTCAACAAACTCCAATATCTTTAACAAAGACTTTTACATGTGTTTTCAAATTAAAATATTTTTTGGTAAACAATATTTTGTTTTCAATATCGTTAACAAAATAGATTATTTCTTCGTTTAAAAATATTCTTAGACACTAAAAGCTTGACTGATTCAAACGCAGCGGTTGCGGTTGTGAATGCGTAAATTTGTGGATGTGGGTAGTTGCGTTTAAAGTATTATTAATTGTTTCGTATGACTGGTACAATATTTGAATTTTTTTACGTTTGCGGATCATTTTTGACTCGTTTACCCACATACGCAAAAATTAATTAATAAAAATTTATTTAATTATTATTTTGATCAATAAAATTTTCTTTAATAGAAAAATAATTATAAAATGATAATTTTAAACCCAATAACAAATAAATTATATATATTTATAAAATATATCATTAAAATAAATATAAAAATTATATTTATAAAATCATAGTATTAATATTATATTTATAAAATCATAGTATTCAAATTATAGTTATAAAATCATAGTATTAAAAATTTAAAATAGTAACGAAAACCCAAATAAAAAGGTAACCAAAACCCAAAAATCTGTATAGAATCAATCATTACTATTAACAATAATAAAATTAATAACATTTAAACTAAGCACACTAATTTTTAATTAATTTATTAAATATATCACATATATATAAGTTGAAATATAAATAAAATTAATTAAAAAATTGAAACTTTTTATAAATATTGAATTACTAGGTGTTCTGCCCGCACGTGCGGGCATAGTGTCTTTATAGATATTTATATGTTTATAACTATTAAATCAAAACCAACATAGGAAATTATTAATTACGTTTTAAAAAAGATAAATCAAACATTAAACTTTATATTTTATAATAAAAAAAATATTATTTCAGATAAAACACAACATATTTTAGAATTATCTTATGTTTTAAAAATATATTTTATTTTTGAGAATTTTATTATATTTACTTATAGTCAATCATCAAATATAACAAATAAATAAAATATTATTGATATATATTTATTAGTTTTTTTATCAAAATATATATTCTTATTGTTGCGTTAAATTTTAAAAACATTCACATATGTTTTAGAAAATATATTTATTTGTTTTATTAGCATTTAATTATAAATTGTTTTATATCTAACTATAAATTATATTATTGTCAGATAACAACCGAATATATCTAAAAATTATCTTATGTTTTAAAACATGTTTTTATTTTTGAAGTTTTATTATATTATTTATAGTCAATTATCTAATATAATATATAAATATAGTATTAATAGAAATTCGTTTTTAATTATTTTTATTTTAGATAATTTTTAGTATTATTAATTTTAATCACTTATTTAATTAGATATATTTTATATCCGTTTTGTTTTGAACTAATTTATATAATTTATTCATTAATGGTATAAATGATTTATTATTAATATTAATCACTTTTTTAATCAGATAGATTTGAAATTCATTTTTATTTTTTTGACTAATTTATATAATTATTCATTAAGGGTATAAACGATATTAACCGCTTTAACTTTTAACGTGAGAACTCCGTTGCAAAATTTTACTTCGTAAATAATAGTATAGATTATGTATTTAAAACAATTGTGTCAATTTTGCAGAGCCTAATGATGATAAATAAAATAAGTTAGGTTTATAATTGTATCATTCTTTAGACTATGATATAATCAAAAACTCATATCGTTTTCTTTGCGTTGAATCTCATGGCCGGAATCAGACTACCACCGGAAGAACCAGAGACAACCGATAGTTTTGCTTCGGGACGACGATGATCGTTCTATTGCGGCAGATTCATGGTCACGCCGACGCCGCCGAGGCTCTCTTCTCCGCCAACTTTCACGTCTCTTACAGGTTTACCTTTTGTCCGGTTCATGCTGATTTTGAAGGAACGGTTGGATTGATTTTCCAGATCTTAGGGTTTACTCTCGGCTAGTTAACCTGAATCTAATGGAGTATTGTTGTGAATCGTAAAATAATTTTCTGTTTTTTTGGTAAGGGATAAATAGTACTTTCTCCGTTTATGAATAAGTGTCACTTTGATAATTTTCACACAAACTAAGAAAATAACGAAAATATATGTAAGTTGTTATTAATTCATATTTCTTACCAATAGTATTTGAGATAAATAAAATTATTTATAAAACCAATGCAGTTTATAATTAATTTTCAGCTGAAATTAAGTATAATTTGTATTAAAATTGTAAAGTGACATTTTTTATATAACAAGAAAAAAAGTAAGATTAATACTTATTATGAAAAAAATGGAGTAATATATTTTTGGACGAAACTAGAATTTTATTTATCTTAAGAATACAACTATGGAAAAACAAATGAAAAACAAAGTCAATAGACCGAATTTCCATAGAACAATATTACATAAGCAGAAATATACGCTATTTGCTGAAGACAATAGAAATAGAATAGAAAAAAAATGAATTTAAAGATGCTTCCCGAAGTAAAGACTTATCCCTAACAGATTATTCATTATGTTATTTTCCTTGTTCATAAGCGAATTGTGTGTTTAGCTAGCAATTCCAAGACTTTTATTTATACACTGCATAGTGAAACTCAATGCTTCCATTAAATTCCCTATATATTAAAAAAGAAGCATTACAACATATTTTTGTAACCACATGTCATCACCACAATCATTCTTAGAATCCTTAGAAAAATATGTTGGTCCATATAAATATATAATAAGTTTTTTATGAAACTAACCATAAATTAATCATAAATGATTTTCATTGTTTTCTTAAATAAAAACCACGGAATTACCTAATGTGGCTAAAGTATATATGACAATTAATGATATTGAATAATAAAGATTTGATAAAAATCAGTCTATTTTTTATCATTTTTAATTCATTTTAAAATAAATTAAACAACCACATTAACTATATAATAAAATTTTAGATTTTTTCGTATATGTTATATTTTGAATTTTAAAAAACAAATATAAATGACTAAGTTGTTAAAAAATCTCACACTGAAATTTTTGTGATCCATGGTTTAAAATTTATGTTATAACAAGATATAAAGGATTACATAAGTAGGAAGTCTCATTTAATAAATATTATATATATGCATATAAATATTTTTTTAAATAAATTATAAACCATATAAAATACATAAGTATTTTAATTTTGAATTTGATTTGAAATTTTTTGATAAACATTTTGAACAATTATTGACAACTTAATATTTAGATTTTAAACTTTGCATTGAATGTTTTTAAAATTATAAATTATTAAAACTATTAAACATCCCATAAATGTTTTATTGTTATCATTGATTTAAAATTCTTGTTATAAAGAAATACAAACGATCAAAAATAATATGAGTATAAAATATTTTTTAACAGATGTCAATATTAAAAAATGTACTATATATCTATGTTAATATCATTTAAACTTAATTTTATAACATATAAAATTGAAAAAGTGTTTGTCTGGATAAATAAAATTTATTTAAGTATTTGTACCAATTTAATTATATACGTAATAGTTACTAAATTTTTAATTATTCAATATATATTTATTATTTCATAATATGTAAAAAATATATAATACTTAAAAATAATATATATATATAATATTTATTCCGCGCAAGGCGCACATCTTAACCTAGTAAAATTATATTGCATAAATAGATACCGATGCTTACGTACCCAACACCTTATAATACAGTTTTGCTTTGACTGCATATTTCTTGCTTGATTCAATTTATTATATACCTTTATATAGAAATATGTAAATATATTCAATTCATATCAATTAATTATTGAAAAATATCATAGGATAACCATAAAAAAGTCTTTATTCACAATATAGCCTCTAAGGACAAAAAATGACTAAAAATATTTCATTAAAGAGGTAAATAAATATTTATACCGATAGAGTTAAATAATCTAGAATTATGGAATAGAGTTAAGGGTTAAAGTTTTGGAAGTGAAGTTTAATTTTTTTTAAACAAAAAAATAAATATTAAATATAGAAAAATAAAAATTCTAAAAATATTTTTCCAAATTTTTTCGAATTTCCCAAAAAAAAATTGAAAAAGTATTGCATAATTTTTTTTTAAATGTATAAAAATTCGAAAACATATAATTTGAAACTGTAATAAAATATTTATTTGTTTGTTTAATTAGTTATATTTATGTATTTATGGTATAAGGGCCTTTTGCTTTTTAATGAAATGTATTTTTGTCATTTTCTCTTCTTTTTTCTGACGAAAACTTAAAAAATTATGAGTGAATTAGCTTAAAACTAAAAAGAATGATATATATATATATATATATATTATAAAATTTAGAACAAATGTGAAATTTATAATATATAGTTTATACTCTGAAAAAGGTGTATATAGTCATATATTGACAAAATATTATTTGTTAATAATTTATAAATTAGACTTGTATATAATAATAGTTTAGTGATTTGACTACTATATAGTATTTGATTAATATATTGGGATGTCTACGAAAATGGGTTAGATAGTTATATTTTATTTATTTATTTTTAAATCAAGTTTTGTCTAATTACAATTCTAGTCACTAAGGCTTATTGATTAATGCAATGTCACTATAGTGAAATAGTGAGACAATCAAATTACACAGTTTTCACATAAACATGTTCTCAAATAATAGTATGATTTGTTAGTAAAATATGCTGGGAATTTTTTATGATATTAAAAATGACAGATAAAAATTTTAAATTATTTTCAGTGTAACTGTATACATTTAAATTGTTAAACTGATAAATGATTTTTATATTTATTTATTTCATTAATTCATTAACCTCACATTTGCTTAAAAAAATTTCATATATAGGTTTTTTTAACTAAAATTTTATATATAGGTTGTGCTTATGTGTCTACAAATTAGAGAGTTATGTGATAAAGTAGTTTAATGAAAATAAATTTTTTCTACTTTATATATGTAGATTAAACACATCAAAATTGTGTAGAGTAACAAACCATATTTATGAGATTAATATTCTTATATGATGACGCAATCATTAATATTTTATATGCACTAATCGTTTTGTAACTATTTTACTCGTAAACATAGAAACCCACAAATTTTATGTTTTATGTGTAAAAGAGTCGCAAAACGATTAATGCTTAAGGACAATTATGCAATTAATCAAATTAAGATTCATGAAAAAATACATAAAATTTAGTCCGAGGTGTTTTGATCGACTTATCACTATAGAAACAATCTTAATTTAAAGTGAGGGCCATTCGAGCGACGTGGTGGCTTAGTTCGAGGTTTAAGATTCAAGAAAGAATGCATAGAAATTATCAGCATAGATCCATAGATGCATTAGATATAGAGAATACTCGTTAACAATTGTTCCGATGTGTTCGCCAGCATGAACACGAATATTTTTCTATGGTTACGTTATAAAACCATAGGAAAATTATTTGTTGCATGGTATTAGATTTTTTTTAAATCGAATGTGAATGGTATTAGATTGTTTTTTATTAAAAGAGAACAAGGTTACTGAACGTGAAGGAAAAGACAATATTGGTTACAGAGAATTCGAAATAAGTTTACATGTGCAAAATAAATGTTTTAAATTATATAAAGGTTATGGGTTAAAAGCCTATAGTCCCTACCAAAATTAATATTAGTTTATCCCTAATGCCAGTCAGTTCTTCTAAGTTTTGATTTTGATATATGTTAACTGAGCGAATGACACTTCACCAAAATAGATGTTTTAACGTTCTTTTTTTTTTAATAATTGGTTTTCATAGATGTTTTAACCTTATATTATAATATAAACCACGGCACTGATAAGACTTGTAACTCTATATTATATAATCATATAACATTCTTTTCATAGGTACCTCATTCCATCTTTTTTTTTTTTCCGCCAAGGATAAATTTTAATTCATAAACCGGGCCAAGCCCAAAATACATGGCCTAAGGCCCAAATACACAATAAACCTAAAAGCCCAAAAGCCTAACGGCTACAATCTAACACTTTAACGGCCCGCGGCCCACACCAAACAAGACCAAACGACGACGGCTGGACAAACGCATCAAGGAAGCTGGCTGCTGAACACGTGGAAGCATCTGCGCCCTCGGATCGACACGCGTCGCACACCGCCTCGACCTGACCGTCTCCGCCACTAAACGCCTCCAGATCCAACTCACCGGACCTTCGTTTCGCCGGATCTCAAAACCCGCCTCGATCTACCTTCTTCTCCGATGGTCCTCCACCGAAAGCGTTATCGGACAAACCGCGCTCTCATCAGAACCACCCACTCTTCTCTCGGGAGTAAAAACCGAACCCTCAACCTCCACTTTCCGCCGACAAGAACAACAACCCAACCAAACTTTCACCGCTAACACCCAAACTTCCTACGGGTACCACGCCGGCAGTGTAGATCTATAGTAGCCTCCACCCTCCGGTAACAAGACGGCGACGACGGAGCTAGGTAAGCCTCCCCCTCCCGGAAACTGAACCGACGACGGCGGAGCTACAGGAGCCTCCACCTCCCGGAGAAAACCCGACGACGACGGAGCTGTAAAAGCCTCCCCTTCACGGCTTCGAAACTTGATCTAAAAATACCTACTCTCCACCGCAGAAACCCTTCCCCACGACCGCGTCTTCACTCCAGACAAGAAACCGCCATGCACCAAAGATTGGGCCGGATCCACAGCTCAGACAAGGCGATAGTGGGGGGGAGGATACGAAGAGAGTCACTAAGATAACTTTAAACGGACGGACCACGGTTCCGGCGACGGCACGCTCGCTCACGCGCCGGCCGTACGCCGGAACCGAATAGATCTACTTTCTCTCACTAAGAAGCTCTCTCTCTCCAACGCTAAGCACTTGGCCAGGTGTGTGTCTTACCTCATTCCATCTTTGCCGCATGATCCATTAAAAAGTTTTCTTCTATAGGAAATTGTTTTTGGAGCATTCAGGAAAACAGAAACAAGGACTGGAACTGATTTAAATATATAAGAATGACGAATATCCTTTTTCATTTTTTTTGTAGGTTGATCCGAAAACTTTCACAGTTTTTCAATTTTTTCAAAAATCATGTTCTGTTTTTATTTTGTATACAAATAAATAGTAGAATTAATTAATTTTATATATTTTTACCTATTAAAATAATTAATATCTTTTTCATTTTATTTTTAAGTGATCTAGTATAGATTTTAGCAAAAAAAAAAAGTGATCTAGTATAGATATACTCACAGTCATCAATCCAGATGCAGATATCGAAGATATTCCGAGTTAGGTTAGTCGTAGTATATTACCATGAACTCATTTAAATATTACAGGATATCTTATCCAGAAAAAAGAATAAAAGATAACTTAATATATATACATAAAATATGTGTATTTACGTGTCATGACTTTTTAGTTGCTAAAGAACGTGTTGTGACTTGTGACTTTATAATGAATTTTGTTTGTCAAGTATGTGAATTTATTTCCAAAGAAATAGCAAAGAGATATAAGAAGTTTTAGATCTAAAGCTATTAAAAAGAAAAATTCTACTTAAGAATCTCCGGAAAAAAAAAAGAAGATAAAGGCTCTTAAATACAAGATTAGGTCTAATGTAGTTGTAGTAGAAAGGATTAAACCTGCAGACGCAAATATTCAAAGGATCGAAGGAAGTTGGAAAGATCCCGAAAGATACTTGAATGGACGACAACCGGAGGCAAAGGCGGTTGGCTTCCCGGCCCCCGGCCATCGGAAGGTCAAGGTACACCTAAACCAAACAATCCACAAGTGATGGAGGGAGGTGACTGTAGATCCTTGACAACGGAGAGAAGAGCTCACGATGAGGAAGAGAGACTCTGGAGAATGCAAGTTAATCTCCCAACAACTGAGAGAAGAGCTCACGATGAGGAAGAGAGACTTTATAATGATACAAGTTGTGTCTGTGTCATTCTATATACAAGCACATATATAAACACATAATTTTCATATAAACATATCAACACACAATTTTCGTGTATTTATTTTGTAACAACCTGCCCCGTGGGTCTCGAATTGGACCTGCACCTGCAGAGCACCGACCCTAACCTCTCACATTTGAGTTTTCATTGACTTCTCCATTTAGCTTATTGATGTGTTTGGCGTTACTCGAATCCAATACCTCATCCTTTAACAACCTTCTGATCATAAAATAAGTTGTCACCAACTGATCTGTAGGCAGTGGCGAAGCCACGTTGATTACTAAGGGTGCACATGCACCCAATGTATTTTAGATATTTAACATTTTACAATAGAAACATAAGATGGAAGTGGTTAATTTGGTTATGGTGCACCCATGATTTTCTAGCAACCTGAGTTCAATACCCCTAAGACTACTTTTATTAGTTTTGCACCCAGTTATAAAAAAGTCTAGCTTCGCCCTTCTCTGCAGGTCTATATGCATGCACATTTTTGTTATGCTCCTCATGTGATGATGGCGAGAAGCCGAGACCGGGTGTTTTGTTCTCTAATCCGTTTCCGGTTCCCGATCATAGCAAAGGTGAAGGTCTATTCCGTAAATCTCGTACCAGTGTAGAATTCTTTCTATTGTACTTTAGATTTTGAATCATGATTCGTTTGTTTGAATTGAGTCTTTTTGAGTCTTGTTTGGTAGTTAATTATTTCATTGTAAACCAGAACTAGGGGTTTAGAAGATTTAACAGTTGATTGGATTATGTGATGTTAAGTGATGTTATATAGATATATATATGTATATATATATAGTTATAAATATAAGGGCTATGTGGGGATTACGGGGGGCAGAGACGTCTGAGCTAGCGACGCAGATGTTTGAGAGATTGTGGGGTGCATAGACGTTTTCATAGCGATGCAGAGCAAAGATTGCGGAGTGCAAAGACATTTTCATATCAACACAGAGCAGACACTGCAGGGGTACAGAGACGAACTTTTGTACTATCGCCGCAGTTGATATTGTATATCCTTATGAGGAGAATGTGGGGGTGTATGGACTAGTTATGTGCTATCATCGCATTGTTTGTTTTGCTATTTGAGTGGCTTATTCTCTCAAAAAAGATGTTCAGTTGTAGTACTTAGGGATCGAATCCACATAGATTCTAGGATTACATAATAGATTTTATAGTTTTCGAAGTAAAGCTAAATGGAAATGTTGTAAACAATAAATAAATTGAAGTTTTGGTGAATAAGATAGTTGTTCAGTTGGTTGATTGATGTTCTAAACAATTAAAGGTAAATAGCTATATTCAGGTAAATTCTCATGTATGATAAGTATGCTTCTATGGTTTATTAGGGATTCATGAATATTAATTGTTCTCGAACTCAAACTTAAGTTATAATCTATCAACTTCCGTTTGTTTAGATTATCTAATGTCTAGATCTAAGATCTCAAATTCCGTTTGTTAATCATTAGAAAGTGTCGATCGATGTACTTCTCAAGTATCGATCAATACAACTTTTAAAACGCCGATCGATACACTTGTTGGTGTGTCGATCGATTTTCATTCTAGCAAGCTTTATCGAGTGGGTTGATGTGTTCTCTAATTGTTTAGACAAACTTTCGTGTGCGCCTAGCTAATTAGATCATACTAGCTTAGTTTTAGGTGACAAACCAATCTTTTGCTTGCGCCAATCAATCCTAAGATCTAAGTTCAGGGTGATCATGCGTAGACTGAGCAGTAAGAATAACTAGATGAAGAACTATTTTAATTCCTTAACAACTATTCATTTCAGCAATACATAGATCAGCCTTTGAAAAACCTTAAATCTAACAAGAAGACTACTCAGACATATTCATAAAAACATTATGATTGGTCTGAGTAATACTGCAATAAAATGAAATGAAAAGCAAACAAAGTAGATTAAGAAACAAAGGAGTTCAAGATCTTCTCTGGTATGAAGTTCAGATCTCTCTCTCCAATCCTAAGCTCTCTCAATAAGTGTATAGATGTCTGCCTCCAAAATTAGTCTCTCTCTAAAAGTTTGTCTCTAGTTATAATAGAAAACCCCTAATAATAAGCTAATAGGTAGTCATGGATTTGTGGTGCAATATCTCAGAAATTCTGAGTAAAACTTGTAATTTTCCAAAATCATCATTAAACTCACGGAGCAAGATGTCGATCGAGCTTCATGTCTTCCGTCGATCGATGTTTGTTGCAACAATTGACTTCAACTTCATGTTTTCAGCAGAGCTTTCCTCAAAGTTCCAAACGATCCAAAAGCTCCAAATATGTCCATTGAGTACTTGAACCTGTAAAGTTTCTAAAAAAACTTTAAATGCATATAAAAAACTCTAAAAACATATATAAATCATGGGTAAAATTGGATAAAATTCATGACATATCAGCTTCCCCAGACTTATCCTTTTGCTTTTCCTCAAGCAAAATATAGGACAATCATCTGAAGAAGGTTTAAAAAACAGCAGGGACTCACAAAATCTAAAATTACTACTCTCACTTCTGCAAATATGTTAGGTGAAAATGAATAATTACTAACCTTGGATGATTCAATGTACTACACTCTAGCTTAGTCATCATGACCATCACATAACTCCACTGATAGCGCCAGACATACCCCTTTATTGACTTCATTTCTGCATAAAGTAAATGTGTAGGCTACATCTTGGGAGTATCGATCAAGGAACACATGTAATCAACTCAAACAAGTATCTAGACCTACATGTAACCCTTTCTTGTTTTCTCTCTCTCTTCTCTAAATCCGAGTTTTTATTATTATATAGTATATAGTATTATTGGGCAAATGTTGTAGGCGAATAGTGGGGTCATCAATAATGTATCTACCCCTCGCTTCCAATCAATGTGTGATCATTCTATTATAGTAGAATAATGGGGTCGCATGAAACATTCATACCCCTCTAAACCGTAAGAAATCAATTCAATATTTTGTAAATATGGATGCCAAAGAGAGGTGGAAGGAGAACTAGGGACACTAAGTCTAATACCTTCTAGACTCGCCGGAGGATTCCGATCCAATGTATACCAAGCCCCAAAACAAGCGAGTAGAATAAGTTAAAGTTGGAAGTCAGCTTTGGTTTCACCAGACATTCTTAGTAAGTGTGGATGTGAGTAGTATGTGATACACTATGGTGTTTCCATCTAATACATCATTCAGTCAATAAATCAAGATAGTTCTAGAGAGTGGTTAGAGTAACAATCAAATTGTAAACGATCATAATCCCTTTCTTGACTCAATAAAAATTTTAAGTAAAAACTATTTTTTTATAAGACACAAATAAAACATAATATCAGTAACTACCGTCTCCAAACTTAAACGATATTGTCCCTAGTGTTATTTAGTCTAAGATTGGTTAAGAAATAAATCATAAGTACTAAAGAAATGCTAGACAGTAAGATAAAGTTTCGTACCTTTCTATCTCGAGCGTCGATCGTCACCATGAACTTGGTGTCGATCGATGGTGCTGAGAAGAAAATTTTTGCGCCTAAAGTAACGTATCATATGGTCTAACTCATCAGGTATGAGTCATCAGTCAGCACTGTTTGCTCTGTTAGACAATCCAAAAACATGTGAAATTTAGGCAATAGATAGTCTCAACTCTCAAATCATAGCAATGTAAAATAGAATAAGTGCAAGCATAAGTCTTAATAAAACCGAAAAATAAAACATAAGTAGCTAAAAGTAGAAAGATGGGGACTAGTCCTCACTGTTGTCTTCATCAGTGTCATCTGATTCATCCTCTTGTCGGCGAGATGATCCTCCAGCTGATGGTGATCTCGCGACACTCTCTCTACGCAGCGGCATCTCGACACTCTGGCCCAAATGGCATGAAGAGCGTCCACCACAACGAGCCTGAAGTTACCATGATCGTGCATGTGTATGTCCAGAATGTGTGGGAAATTAGGACCGTCTGGCTGTGCATGGGCGGCTGCTTCTGCGGCTCCTCTGGGAATGGCACGTTGGCGTTCGGTTGGCTGGGTTGCAGAGGAGAAGTGGGTCCGGGTGGAATGCAAGTCTGCTGACGTCGCCTCTAAAATATGTAGCCATCCGCTGAGGTAACTCAAGCAGATGTGATCTGTCACCATTCACAAAGGTCCAGAAACGTCCCGCCTTGACCAACTGTGTGCTCATCAGGTGCACCACGTCTATGAAGACCGTCTCTGACAACGGTGACTCCATCCATCCTAATCCCAAGGTGCCTGACACGGGTGTAAGCAAGCTTTCCCAATGTCTCCTTGTTGGCGCCAATACGGCAATACCATGAAACAACTTAGTCTTCAGCTTGACCAAGTACTCAGCTTGACCAAGTACTCAGCAAAAACAGCCCCTATGTTGAATGATCGGTCCTCCATCGATCCCTGCAAATCGCCAAAATCCACCAAATCCCTCATTGACTTGAATAGCAATGTAAGTTCGTGCACCCGCACTTTGTTTGCCTCCATCTTGCACAATAATGTGTTGGCAAGGACCTTGATGAAGTAGCATAGTGTCGGGTGACGAATATCTGTCTGATTCGTTGTCCCTGAGTCAAAGTGTCCGGTAGCGATGAGACCCCAGAAATCTGACTGCCCAAGAAATGTTGGTACCATGTAGTAGATGTTGTCGAGGTACTTGATCTCACTCAAATTACCCTAAGGAGTGAATTACTCTCTCAAATAAGAGGTTCAATTGTAGTACTTAGGGATCGAATCCACAAGGAGCTAGGAAACCCAATAAATCTAATCAGAGTGATTAAGCTAGGTTAATTATGTTTAAATGTAAATAAGCAGGTTGTGAGCAAGGCAGTTGCTGATTTGATTGGGTTTTGACAATTAAATAAAGTAGCTAGACTTAGGGTTTCTATTCAGGTTATCAGGATTATAATCTTATAGATGCTTAATAGTTGTATGCATGATATTATAGAGCTCAAACTCTTGATAACAAACCGATCGGCGTTCACTTTCAAGGTTTGTCTATTGACCAGATAAAGTGTCAATCGATGATTCTAGAGGAATATCGATCGATACACCTTTCGCACTATCGATTGATTATTCTATACGAATATCGATCGACGAGCGTTAGTCAAGCTTTACGCACATGTTGAATAATGTTCACTAAACTTCCTAGATCAGCTTTCGCCATACTCTAGCAATCATAGCTCAATTAGAACGGATTCAGGGTGAGATGCAAGTGATAACTTGAGTCTACAACTCCTAGGTGAAGTTCTAGCTAGCTAAACTAGACACCTACATTAATGACAATCCTAATATTATAAATTAGATTTATTTATTAATTGAATTTTGTTAAAATACATTCAAGTAAAAAGAAATTACTAATTAATTCAGTGAATCGAATAACATTCGGTGAACGAACATATTTTATGGCGATTATACAAAAATATTAATAATCTGAAAAACATGATCAATTGTTTTTATATCTAGTTAAAGTACAACTCAAAAATGATCTACAACTTTTTATTTTCAAATTCTAAAACTGATGTGAAACTTTAATTATTTATATTTATAGTTATGTTATTAATTAATTTTTTTACTAATGATAATACAAATAAGTTATTCTTGTATTTTAAGAATCTTATCAAAATGTAAATTTCATAAAAGAAATTGTACATGTCATAATAATGTGAGAGTCATGCTACATTTTATATTAAATCATGTCATCATTTAAAAAAAAAAATTGGTAATGACACAAATTACTTTTCAAATAATGTCTAAGAAATCATTTTTTCTTTTTACTTTTTAAAATATTTTTTTGGCAGAAATTTTTGTAAATGAATGATAAAATATGGTTTTCAGAGTAATAAAAATACACTTAAGGAGTGAAAGAAAAATTTCTAGATACATAAACTGTTTTAGAAACAAAATGAAATTAATTGGAAGGCAACAACACTAATATTTTTTCTTAAATACAAAATAACAAAGGTTGTACTCTCTGTTAAAAAAAGAGAAATTACCACAAATACCACATTCATAGTACTATTTTTCATATTTACTCTAACTATTTTTACCATCACTTTTAATGAAGGATAAAAAATATTTATATTCATAGGGTTAACTAATCTAGACTTAGAGTTTAGAGTTGAAGGTTGGGTAGAATTTTTGAATGTGAAATTTTACGATTCTAATAAATATATAAATAAATACTTAAAAATATTTAAAAAATTTTAAAAATAGTTTCAAACATAATTTTTTTTTTTCAAAATTTCCTTTTGAAAAAAAAATTAAAAAGTTAAAAAAAAAAGTTTATAAAAAAATTTGAATTTGAAAAAGTATAATTCGAAAACATAAAAAAAAATATTTTTTTTTATTTTTATATTTATTATATATATAAAGAACAAGAGTATAAGAGGTTTTTACCACTTAATGAAGATAATAGACACTATGTGTGTGTTGTGTGAAGAAAGCCAGGAGACTTGCCAGCATTTGTTCTTTGGATGTAGATATTCGGCTAAAATCTGGAAAGTTCTAGTTGGAGGCATCATGAAAGAAGCATTTACTCTGAACTGGAATGACATTATTGAGATGATAGCGAACTCCAGCTACACAGCTACTAAGACATTCCTTATCCGGTATGCTTTCAAAGCTCTAGTTCATAGCATATGGCGAGAAAGTAATGGGCGTAGACATGGGAAGCAGTCAAAAGATGAACAGGTTCTGATCAAATGTGTTGATAGAACAATCCGACTGAAACTGCTATCAGTTAAAGGGAAGGGGAAGAAATATTTGGAAGAAGGTCTATGTACTTGGTTTGGAACAAGAATACAAGACTCAACTATAAATTGGTTAGAATGGAACTAAAGCTCTGTTTTCAAACTAGTTTATGATTACAAATCAAACATTAGAAGCACTTGATGTATATATGTTTTGTTTGAATAAAATTTTACATTCATTTAAAAAAAAAAAATCAATAAACAACTATTTTGATATGTTTGATTTTTTTTCTTTAGTAATGTCATTAAAACAAGCTTTACTTTACTTTGACATAATTTGTTATATTAAAAATTAGAAGTGAAAGAAATTTTCATTCAACTTCTTTAAAAAAAAACTTAAATATTTTTTTATAAAGCAAAAATTTAAATGTCAAAGCTAAAAACTAAAAATTAAAAACCAAAAATATGTAAATAATCAAGACCTTAGCAAATGTATAAATGTTGTTTTGTTATTTTTGTAAATGTTTTTTTTGTCAATTCTTCTAAATAGATCATTTTCAATTTTTATCACAAAAATAGATTTTAAGGAGGAAAATGACCAAAATTTTTCTTTTAATATGTAAAAAGACCTTAATACCCTAGATGTATAAATACAAATAAATAAAAAATAAATAAAAAATAAAAGAAAATTTTAAATTTTATAGTTTCATATTATATGTTTTCAAATTCGAACTTTTTATAAAAATAAATTTTGAATTTTTTATTGAATTTTTTTGTAATTCGAAATATTTTTTGAAACTATTTTTCAAAATTTAAATATTTATTATTTATTTTATAAAATTTTAAAACTTAAACTCAAATTCCCAGCCCTTAACTTTAAATTTTAAATTTTGGATTAGTTAACCCTAAGAATATAAATATATATTTATTTTTTTTAAGAAACATTTTGGTCATTTTGATCTTTAGAATTTATATTTGTGACAAAACCTTTTTTTAGTGCTATCATACAATATTATCATGTTTTTTTTTTGGACAGAACTTTTGTAAATGACAAAATATGGTTTTCAAAGTAATAAAATTACACTCGAGGAGTAACCAATGTAGGAGATTACAACTTCATCGTCTCTTTTCTATCAGACAGTGTCAAAAAAGCAGCCCTACCTTCTTCCCCCTTTTCCTTGCGTTGAATCTCATGGCCGGAATCAGACTACCGCCGGAAGAACCAGAGACAACCCCTCAGCAACAGGCTAGAGCAACAACAGATAGCTTGGCTTCCGACGACGATCGATCTATTGCGGCGGATTCGTGGTCGATCAAGAGCGAGTACGGAAGCACTCTCGACGACGATCAGCGCCACGCCGACGCCGCCGAGGCTCTCTCCTCCGCCAACTTTCGCGTCTCTTCCGATTACAGGTATACATTTCCTCTGCTTTGGGAAATCGCAGAAAGCTAGTGCCTGGAATGAGAAATTAGGGTTTTCGTTAAGGAATCAATTGTACATTTTGAAGGAACAGTCGAATTGATTTTCCAGATCTTAGGGTTTACTGAATCTAATGGAGTATTATTGTGGACAGTTCTGATAAGGAAGAGCCAGATGCAGAAGGAGGACAGTCAATGCTTGGTCTCCAAAGCTATTGGGACGCTGCTTACTCTGATGAGCTCTCTAATTTCCGGGAGCATGGCCATACCGGCGAAGTTTGGTAAGGAAGGACCCATTTAGATCTCTGGTCATTAGCCTAGTGGAAGTTTGTTAACTTCTTTCGTTTCCTGTTGTTTAACCTTAGGTTCGGTGATGATGTCATGGAAATTGTTACCTCTTGGACGAAAGACTTGTGCGTTGAGATTTCTCAGAAGGAAATGTCTGTTTCTGACAACGGTGAGGTGAATGATCAGGCTGACAAGTATTTGTCTAGCTGGAATGTGCTTGATCTTGGTACCGGAAATGGGTTACTTCTTCATCAGCTTGCTAAGGAGGGGTGAGCTTCTTAACATTTTCTTTATGCTCTGTCACTTAGATGCGTAGCTATGTTATGACATCCTCGTTTTACATTAGCTGATTGCCATTAGGTACGTCTGAGAAGTTAAGAAATAAGAATCATGTAGGAATCAAAATAAACAAGATGTAGTCATGTCTTTGTAGGCTGGCTTTGTCTGCTGCCTAGATCTTGTGTTGACTTTCTTCTTCCACTCTTGCACCAAATCATGTTGGCATGATGCTTAGAGGTGGCCGTATATCTTTGGGGATATGACTTATGAGTCTCTACGGCCGTATCATTGATAATTATACTTTTAACAGAACATTTACACACCATCAGAATGTTACGTTCATACTCTACTTAGTATTATAAATCTCATCATCCTTGCATTTTTCTTGCTCAGGTTCTCTGATTTAACCGGGACTGATTATAGTGAAGGAGCGGTTGAACTCGCTCAACATCTCTCCCAACGTGATGGTTTCCCAAATATACGTTTCATGGTATGATTTTTGTTTAAGCTTCATTACCGTAAATGTTTGCAAAACCCACAAGGTTTCTTCCTTCATAAACGTCCAAATTGTATAATTAGCGGAATTGTGCAGTTTTCCCTGTGTATTTATCTTATTTCTTGTAAATGGTGACTGGCCTTATTCAAGGAATGGGATATGTTGGTTACATGCAGTTAGCATCTAGTATTACAACACAAAATCTTCGCTATGAACTAGTTGTTGTTACAGTAATGAACATCAGAAGACGTAACTTTTTATCTGGAAAAAAGATCTCAGGTGCTCTACGTTAGTGAACTAAAAGTTTGCTGTCGTAGGTTGATGATATCCTTGATACAAAACTGGAACGGCAGTTCAAGCTGGTGATGGACAAAGGAACTTTGGATGCCATTGGTTTGCACCCTGATGGCCCTGTCAAAAGGTACCTCCTTATATTGATTTCCTTTACACTTGCTATTAGTCCTCGGGGTTAGGTGAAGTAGATTATTTTTGTTTACGAATGACACACTCCCATTGTCTGTTTTCAGAGTCATGTATTGGGATTCAGTGTCCAAGCTGGTTGCTCCTGGAGGAATATTGGTAATAACTTCTCGACTCGTGAAAAAATATGTAGTGGAAAGCTGCTATAAATTCCCATGTTATCCTAAAGCAAACTGTCTCAGTGTTATATAAACTCTTTTTTTGTTTCTGTTTCTCTGTTCAAAGGTTATCACGTCGTGTAACAACACAAAGGACGAACTCTTGGAAGAAGTGGAGAATTTCAACATGAGGAAATCAAATTTAACTGGAGATGTGTCTTCCGAAGCTGCAAGTGAAACTGATCATCCTCCGTTCGAGTATCTGAGCCACGTTAGGACATACCCGACGTTCATGTTTGGTGGGTCTGTTGGATCGCGTGTGGCAACTGTTGCTTTTCTAAGGAAGTGATAACAGTGTGGTTTTTTTTCTGTTGAGGGGTGTGGGTTTTGGGGTTGGCATAACCTAGTGATGCCCAGACTTCTTTTCTAGCCGTATTTCTTGCGTCAAGACATGTTCATGTGCTTTTGGGAGCTCTTAATAACCTCTAAATTTCTTTTCAGAAACTTAACTTATGGGTTTGGCCATTTATCATTGTGTTCTCTTTTCCTAAGTTCAGTATGTGAAAGAGACAATATGGATAAACTAAATCGTATTAAACCGACTAATATCAGATCAGAAACTTAGTTTTGAAATTAGTCCACCAAACAATTTTTATAAAACAAAGTGGCCAAGCCTCCAAATTGTAATTTGACGACTTACATCTCTCGACTCTTGAGTTTGATGTTTAAGTATTGGAACTTCTAAAGCAATAAGAGAGTAGAAGAATCGTACACGTTACAAATATACAACTATCGTCCAGTCGTAGTTGATACGACAGCGTTTTAAAGAGCCTCCAGAAACAGCCCCATCACTTGCTTCATCCTGTATCTTTAGCACAACCAAACTCAAAACCCAAAACAAAACAAAAACACTTCAGAAACAAAACACACGATGGAGATGAGTTTGAATCTCGTATCGTCTTCATCCTCGAACCATGTTTTCCTATTCAATCCGATTCTATCAGGGAAACAACTGAGTCTCCCAAGCCGACACCAGAGAATCCCGAAAAGAGCGAAAACCTTTTGCGTTAGGTCTTCGATGAACTTGTCTGGACCTAGACCCAGACAAACCCTGTCTAGTAACTGGGATGTGTCTAAATTCTCCGTTGATTCCGTTGCTCAATCTCCTTCTCGGCTCCCCAGCTTCGAGGAACTCGACACCACAAACATGCTTCTCCGTCAAAGAATCGTCTTCCTCGGTTCTCAGGTTTTCTTCCCGAATTGTCTCCCTGTTCTATGTATAATCCAATTAGTCATATATCCGTATGAAATTAAACCCATATTTGCATTAATCTTGTGTACCCAGAGAAGTTGCCATATTATTTAGCTCTTTGATTATGTAAAGATTTTTGTTTTGTCCTGATAGAGTGATTACCTGACAGTTTATTGTAGTTTAAGATTGTGTTTTTTTGCTGACTAATTTTATTATTACTAGAGCATTTGATGTGTTTTAAGCTCTTTGTAGCAACCTGCTGAGTAAAGTCAACAGTTCTTGTTCTGTTCTTAGATAAAGAGAAGAGTTTTGGAGATAAAGCTCTGTTCTTGTTGTATGACTCAAGCTTTTTCACTTGAATTTGATTATTTCTCCAGGTCGATGATATGACAGCAGATTTGGTGATAAGTCAGCTCTTGTTACTAGATGCTCAGGACTCAGAGAGAGACATCACGCTCTTCATCAATTCACCTGGTGGTTCTATCACTGCTGGTTTGTGACTTTGTGTTCCCATATGCTTAGTACTGTACTAGATTTTGCAAAGTTTTTTTTTCGAAAATGATTTGGCCTTTTTTATTTATTTATTTTCAGGGATGGGAATATATGATGCAATGAAACAATGCAAGGCCGACGTATCCACTGTCTGCTTAGGACTAGCTGCATCCATGGGTGCGTTTCTCCTTGCTTCTGGTTCCAAAGGGAAACGTTACTGCATGCCTAACTCTAAAGTTATGATCCATCAGCCACTTGGTTCCGCCGGAGGCAAAGTAATAATCTTCTTTTTACGCTTTTTTTTTCTTTCTATTCTACTGAATGAATGTTTTGATAACACAACAAAACCGTGAATGTGTGTAGGCAACGGAAATGAGCATTCGCGTTAGAGAAATGATGTACCACAAGATTAAACTTAACAAAATCTTCTCTAGAATCACCGGGAAGCCCGAATCAGAGGTATGAATGCTAGAAATTTTATAATATGATTCCTTCTCCTTGCAACCTAATGCTTATGTCCTTGTACAGATTGAAGGTGACACAGACCGTGATTACTTCTTGAATCCATGGGAGGCGAAAGAGTACGGTTTGGTAGACGCTGTTATCGATGATGGCAAACCCGGATTAGTCGCACCAATTGGAGATGGTACTCCTCCACCTAACACCAAAGTTTGGGATTTTTGGAAAGTTGAAGGAACCAAGAACGATAATAAGGATTTGCCGACCGAGCAGTCGAGGGTACAGAATGGTTACGCCACTCCTGAATAGTGAATGTTGTTACGGCCTTTACTGTTTCCTTTAAATTCTTTATGTTTTAATGTGCTAGCTGCAACCATAACAAGACATTTCGTGTGTTTGTACCATTTCTCGGATAGATTTTTGGAGTTATTTGAAGACAAAAAAAAAATGATTAGTTGTTGTAGCACAGAAGGTGCAGCCAGCTACATTGATCAACTTCAGAGAAAGTTTGTTTGAGAGAAAATTAGTTGTTTTCTAAAGAAAAAAAAACTGAACAGTTTCAAATGAGCAGTTTGGGTATCAGCAGAAACCATATAACCAAACTGTCAGTTTCCTAGAAATCATGTTTTCCCGCTAAAACCGAAAAATCATGTTTCCCCGCAAAAACTGAAAAATTATGTTTTCCCGCCAAAACTGAAAAATCACGTTTTCTCGCCAAAATTGTAAAATTATGTTTTCTTTTAAAATTAAAAAATATACGTTTTCCCAAAACAAGATTGAAAATTACGGTTTCCTGTCAAAACCGCAAAATTATGTTTTCCCATCAAAATTTTGAAATTACATTTTAAGTATATTTTGAAATTACGTTTTCCATAGAACACTTTTATTACAGTAAACTAAATTTTTGTCAAAATCATATAAGTATATTTTTAAGAAACCCATGGACACCCATTGTTCATTTGGTCTTTACCTAGTTGGACCATGAACCAATTGGTCTATTGTCCAGTTAACTCATTTATTAATTGGGTGTGTCCATAACCCACCCAAAATAAATTGAACTGGGCTAGCCCATGGACAGCCCACCCAGTTGACACCTCTACAAACTGATGACTGTAATTGGTTATCATAAAATGAAATTAGTTTAATAAAAAGAAATGTTAAGAGGAATGGAATATGAATAAAATTGAAATAAATTTCATTTGTTCATGATAAAATTTGTAATGGAATGGTTTTCTTTGAATTATTATTTTTGTGGAATTGATGGAATGAGCATTTCAATGCATTCATTATAAATGGAAATTTTTTTTATGGAATCTTTGATCCAAAATAGTGTATCGAATGAATGGAATAAAACATTTCACATTATTTCATTCTGAAAATTGAAAATTCAATTACAGCCAAAATATTTTAAATACCGTATACATCAGTTATAACAGTCAACCAGATATATCGATAAACCAATCGATTAACATATAATAATATAGCTATTTTGTATACTACACAATTTTGATTTGATTATTTTATTGTTAAATGTACTATTAAAACAAAAATTTCTGGTTTTGTTAATTTTAAATAAAATATTTTATTGATACACCTATTTTATCGATTTTACTAAATGATAATATTCTATTTTTGTTTGTTGATCGAAAAAAATCTATTTTAGTTTTGTAGAGAAACAATTTAGTGATTTTTTTACTTTTTATGTCATATAAAACCCGTTAAGTAATTTTTGATTATGATTTTCCGATATAACTTGTAGTTATGACTTACATAGAAAATAAAGTGTGTTGTATTTGCGTCATTTTAATAAGGGTATTAGCACAAATATTTAAGATTTGCGGAATATACTTAAGATATCACTTGAAAATTTCATCTAAAGTGAGTTAAATAATCTAAATCTGCCATTAAATTAAGCCAACCTATGTGTTTTACAATCGTCTTAAGTAAATCCGCACACTCCCTCCGATTCAAAGATGACCTTTTACTTTTTTTTACCAACAATATAGCTTTTATATTTATAGTTTGATTAAAAAAATTTGACCATCTCCGATCCAATACTAAAACTCTATATTAGTGTGATTTTGACACAAAAACCTTCACTATACCAACACTAAAAAAAATATCATTTTAGTATAATACTATAATTTCACATCAAATTTGGTGTAACACTATTCACCACACTAAAACACTATTTACTCCAATAAAACACTATTTACTTATTTTATTAATAAAATAAACAATTAAATAAATGACAAATAAACATAAATATATATAATACTATAAAATAATTTTTAGTGTAAAATTTAGTGTTGTGATTGGAGAATAACTTTTTTAGTGCTGAAACTACACTAAAATGACTTTTTACTTATTATCAATAATATAGCTTTTGTATTTATAATTTGATTAAAAATATTATATTTATAATTTTGAGCATTTAAACAAAAAATCTTCTACATTTTTTCCGACTAAAATTTCATTACTTATATCAAATTAACTTTTGGCTCAAAAAAAATATCAAATTAACAAAATTAAAGTCATAAAGAATAATGGAGCGTAAATTATTACACAAACAGATAGATACATGACTCATATGCTAGAAAAAGGTATTAAAATCTTCTCCATGTTGACGAATCTTCAGCTTCTAAATGAGACCCAAACTAAGACAGAGATCATTGGAATGTGGACCAAACCAAAACTGGCAAGAAATCCAAATGACCAGTATAAAACCCTATCTGAGAGCACCCAGGCCTAATCATCTCAACAACATTCAGTAACAAAGATCTTCCCCCACTTTCGACAATGCCTCCTCCCCCGAGAAACCCCGACCACCGTTCCCCGAAGAGGCCACGGTTCCCTCTTTCTCCTCCCGTCCCTGAAGAGGAGGAAGAAGAAGAAGACGACGAGTTCAGCGACGTTAGTGCCAATGACGTGGAAGATCGCAGCGACGAAAGTGCCGATGACGAAGAAGACGACGTCGAAGTAGTCGCTGTCGTTACGGTAGCGGAGGCTCAGTCGAGAGGATACCTTGGCAGCAGCAGCAGCATCCCTAGCTCCCCCGTTAAGCTGAACAGCACTGAGATTCTCGACTGTCCCACTTGCTTAGAGCCACTCAGGGGCCCCATCTATCAGGTTTACTCTTTAATTGTCTTTATCTTTAATTTTTAATTACCTTTGTCTTTAATTTTTTTATCTTTAATTACTTTGGTGTTTATTCTTTTGCAGTGTCATAATGGGCATATAACTTGTTCTCCGTGCCTCCCCAGAGTCTATAAGCACTGCCCTGTCTGTAGGATGCCCATCGGTGACATCAGATGCAGAGCCATGGAGATGGTCATTGAATCATCTGCTGTCCCCTGTCGTTACGCCATGTACGGGTGTAAAGAAACCACGTTGTATGGGGACCAAGCACATGAGAAGGTGTGTCTATACACCCGTTGCCAGTGCCCCGTAACGAACTGCAACTACGCCGGCGGCTACAAGGAGGTTGAGGCCCACGCTCGTCTTCTGCACTCTTGGGACGTGGAAGACCTCACCCCGTTCGTGTTCAACACCCCTCAGATATTTAGCATCAACCTCGCTAGGACCAGTAGGGCAGTTTTTCAGGAAGAGAAGGAGGGCGATATGATTGTGGTCCAGACTTTCAAAAGGACTAACGCTGGTCTTTGTGTGACCGTGAACCATATCGCGCCTTTGTCTCTTGGATTGCCCAACCTCTCGTGCAGTATAGCTAAGCTCAATTCGTTTACGACGCTAAGGCTTGGGGTGATGGTGAAGAGAATCCAGAATGTGAGAGAGCAGGAAGAACCCAGTGAGGACTTCTTGTTTATTCCGGATTATATGTTGATTGATAATCACTTGAAGATGCAGATTTGCGTCGGAAGTGAATTTAAGTATGTTCATATCTGAGGAAGATGTGATGATGATTGCTCATCTTGAAGATGCAGATTTGCTGGCATGTGATTTGCGCAACTCTTTTGACCTTAGTGTTTTATTGCTTATGATTGTAGTGTTAAGCAATGCTGTTTTAATGTTATACATGGCCCTAGGCCAATTTAAAAATTATGTCTTTTATATAAAATTTATCTAATATTATAAACCAATTAAAATGCAAAAATAATTTAAAACTTCATAAAAGTACTCTAAAAAGAAAGATGAATGAAATGGTATTTATTTATTTTATAAAAAACTTAAAATTTCATTAACAATAAAATACACTCAACTGTTTATAAGAACTAGTAAATTTAAAACACTAAAAATATAGTTTTCTTACATTTTTTCCTATAAACCGTTCAAAAATTCCGTATTATCAAATATTTTAATCACATTCATTGAAAAAAAACTTTGTAAAACTTCATGTGTGTTTTGATAATATTATTTTTTGAAAAAAACTAAGTATTTCAATAGGATTTTTAACTTCTTATGGTATCAGAAAATCTTAGTTCTATAAAAAAAATCATCACCAATTATTAATAAATGTATACTTTTGTTTTAAAAATTATAAAATTTCAAACATGATTCTCTTAGGGCATTATAACTAAAATTGCCTAATAAATATTCTTCTAACTATAAAGCTATCAATTTTATTTATCTTATACATTAATAAAAAACAAACTAAAATGTGTCGTTAAACTAGATGCCCTAATGGCCTAATCAATGGTTTGGGTGGCTTGCCCTCTGGATCAGCCTTGATGTTGATGACCATTTGTAATGTTGGTTTAGATGTGGGTTGGAGTTGGGGGTAGCAGAGCAAAACAGTGTTCCATGCAGAAGCGCCAAACATTGTTGCGCCGAGAAGTAGGGATGTTAAATCAAGAGTTTGAGCCTCTTTAAGACCTGGAATTTGTATACAAATGGGTTAAACTATGGTTAGCCCAACTTTTAATGTGTTCTCTTTTGATATTCTGTTAATGTTTTCTAAAATAAGAAAGTTATATAAATTTATGTTTAAGTTGATAATTTAATTTGCTTAGATGATATAACTTGCAAGTGAAAATCTGTTAACGTCAGAATCACACGTAACATAAAATATGTTGCAAGGAAATAACAGATTCATAACCAAACTTATAAAAACTGAGATAAAAGAAACTAGATGCAAGGATCGCACACTAAATATATGATAATCAATAAAGATTACATATTCCATAGTAACGTCATATTCTTGAAACCAGGGAGGTCCTCCAACATTAAACAAAGATCCAATGTGCACATTACAGATTTTTCAAAAGTGAAAGGATCCAGCTTATCATAAGCTACCTCAAGCATCTGCAACTTGAACCTCAACTGATGTACACCATTTAGAAGTAGGGCGTCTATTACGTACCGGTTGATTTGTTGAGGTTGTCTAGCTCGTGGAGCTCGACTAGCTTGCTGAGCTCCAATTTGTGTTGATTGGATAGGTAGAGTGACGTCACTAAGAGCTTGTTCTTGACTTTCGATGTCATTATTTATTCGAATTCAAACCATTTTAACCTAATCTACGAAATTCATTTATTTATTTTATTTGTTAATCCATATGTATCCAATTTTTCTATCCATTGTATGGATTGTATATAACTAATGCATTTACTTTTATCCATTTTGACATTCCTTTCTTTAATCATTTAAAAAACTTAGCTGCTATAGGTTTATGTTTGTGCAATTTTTTTTGTCAACTGTGCAATTATATTTTATGTATTATTTATATGAGATTAATAAATGCCCTTAATTCTTTTCTTCCTTACCGAGGCACGTCCCTGCTTGTTGACACAAATGTGTGTTAGCCCTTTGTTTTGCGTAGATGATACAGATAAATGTAATAATTCAAACATCAACCATGTATTTGTTAAGTTGTAGGATATGGAGAATACAAACGCAACAAGACAACGATAAAAGAGAAAAACAAGAAACAATTTTGGATATTAAAAAAAAAAGGACAAGAGACAACACACCATGAGATGAAAGAAGGAGAACTGCAATAATGACAACAAAAATTAATATTGAAATATTATTCAAAGTAATAATATACTTTGGATCATCAGTTCTTGCGAAGCACGATGAGGTACTGCATTCCGGGTTTGGCATTCTGGATTTTAGAAAACTCCTTCCGTGCCTTGACCTCGACTAGTTCAAAGACTTTCCTCGTTGTGTCCACTCCAAAATATGCCGATAGAAAAGCTCCATAGGAAGCTCTAAAGGAGACCGCCAAGATCTTAGGGTCTAACGGAAACTCCCCGTTTGGATGAATGATATCCTCAAAAGCCTCAATTGTGAACTTCCCATTCTCCTTTATGATTTGCCTTAACTCGCCTTCTTCTGCAATGTAGAGTGGTGTGCTAAAAGAGTCAACCTTGTCTTGGTCGATGACACCCTATTTTTAATCATATATAAAGGTCGTGTGATTATGGTAATTATAGCTTGGAGATAATTAAGTGATACTTAATTAGTTTAAGATGAAAACAATAAACGTACCTGTTGAGCAAGATCGTTAAGAGAAGCTCCAATTAAATCCATCATAATTCCTTTAGCGGTCTCGGACATCTTAACCCCGTTTCTTAGACCTGATCCCAAAAGCAACATTAATCCCCCATGGAAGAGCTCCTCAGCTCTAGCGTCTAATAGATTCTTGGTGTCGGCCGAGTACTGATCGAGATATGCTTTCTTGACTGCTTCATTAAAGCCAGTGCAATGCACGTCTCTGTTCCAAAGAGGAGAGTCGCGGTCGGTGATCCCTTTGGGGATTTTGGAGGTGAAATGGAAAGCATAACTGATAACTCCTATGTGGAAACTATGCTTAGGGAGAACACGGCCGAAGAAGGAGCCCGGAACACCAGCGCTGTAGTAGCGTCTCCCCGGTGGAAGTGCCTGGAAGAGAGTGTTGAAATCATTGGTGGTAGAGTCGTTGAAGAGGACTTGGAACTCTATGTTCTCCGCCCGGTTTTGTCCGGTTTCCTTGCGGTACTTGTCTTCAACTGCGTCTATTATGTTTTGGACTGCCACAAAAGTGTTAGGTCCACTCGCACAACCAAAATCCGCAACGCAGAAGCGATCAGAAATCAAGTCGAGGCTGAGTTTGGCTGAGATAGCCTCGTTCATCTTTTCTTTTGAGGTTTCCAACAAAGCTCTCTGTGAATTGAAATCATATTAACGAAGAGATTGTTAATGCATACATATATATCTGACTTCCTAATTTTTTGAAAATCATATATACCTGATACGAGGAATGTTGGTTGTAACTCTCAGGACCATCTCCTCCAATCATGATCCATTGTGGAGTAGTTGCCATGGCCGATATCTCTTTTCCTCTCACTTTTCTTACTTGTTTGATGTTATTTTATGAGAACTGTGATGAACTATGGACGTCTACACGCATATTTATATTGTATTCCTTGGGTTTTTTTTTTCCTTGGTGTTTGTTTTTTTTATAACTTTTATTCTATTTATACTTTTACAAACATATTTTAGTCGTTTAAAACAATTCAACCTAATTTTTATTTTATAGTTAATGCAATTTTCAATTTGTTATAACAATTTTAAATTAAACAAAAATGAAAGAAGATAAACAAATTATTATAAATTTTTTATAATTTAAAATTATTAATTTTTACATATTTTTTAATAACACTAAGTAATTTCACTTATTTTATTTATAAAATTGAAGAATATTTTTGTAGATTACTAATTAATCTTATGGTTAGTTTAATGAAAATTATTGTATATGTTTAGATGAAACCACTTATTGTTTCAAAGATTTTAAAAATTATTTTAATGATCACACATACACATGGTACATCTCACATATTATAATAATTTTCGATTAATATATAAGAGATAGGTTTTGTAACTTTGTGCATTAACAAATAGCGTCAATGTCGTCCACACGGTATACGTTTTACACGTTTTAATATATAAGAGATAGGCTTTCTCTTTTGATACAACAACAAACAAAACAAAATGGAAAGACCCTACACTTTACTAGTTTTAATTTTTACTAGATCTTGATCCGTGCAACCGCGCGAGTGTTTATTTTCATTTATTTTTATAGAAATATTTTATTTTTAATTCTATATTGGTATATATCAGTATAATATATATGAGATGTGTCTATCACTTTTTAAAATATAATAACTTTATTGTATATTTTTTTAATTGAATTGGTTGTTTTCAGATCACGTTTTTAGCTTGAAAAAGATTGATAATTATTTAGTTCCTATAATGTAGTAGACATATTATTTAGTTCCTATAATCTAGAAAGTGAGTTATTTAGATCAATAATATGATAAGATTATAAATTAAATGTAACATGATTTTTTAGTAATAGGTCAATTAGGTCTATTTTTTTTAAAAATCACAGATGAGTCAAGATTGTGACTTCTCTTTTAATATATAAGATTGTTATTATGTTTCAAAATCATTTTTTAGTACCATTTGTATCAAGTCCGCCAAAAATTCTATTTTATGTTTTCAGTCTACCTGCATACATGTTAAGCTAGATGGGCTTCCAACCTAAAACCAATTGGTGCTAAGTGGAGTGGCCCATCCATCTTATATATTGCTTAGGATCCCTTCCAATATCCGATGTGGGACATTTATCCCTAATACGCCCCCTCGAGATGATGGCTCTTTGAGCGTCAATTTCGGAATGCTCGGGCAAGGATCGATGGGCCGACTTTGGGCTGGATCGATAATGGATCGGATTGGACTGTGTGGATCGGGCTCTGATACCATGTTAAGCTAGATGGGCTTCCAACCTAAAACCAATTGGTGCTAAGTGGAGTGGCCCATCCATCTTATATATTGCTTAGGATCCCTTCCAATATCCGATGCGGGACATTTATCCCTAATAATACATGAGTATTTTTTATAATACACTCAATTAAAAAACCCTTTATTTCGATAGAATATATATAAAATATCACTATAAATCTTCGTTTCTATATGGGTTCATTTCTATTTAATTTTTTTGACAACAAACGGTTATTTTATTACTCAAACTTGAGATGGTCTGGGAATCCAGATAAGAATAAAGCAACTAATGTAAAGAGTAAAAGATCTTGCATTCTTAGCTAGCAAATCAAAAATTTTATTTTGCGCTTTTGGGATATGAAATATCTTGAAGTCCGGAAAACATAGCTGCAACATCTTTATCGCCTTTAATTTTGTTGTAAATTTTGACCAAGCATGAGACTCCTTTACCATTGCAATCCGATCCTCGCAGTTCGTCCCAAAGTTCTGACATGGCGAATGTTGTAGCATACTCTCCATTGTCCGTTACATTGTTTCCACTTATGAATATTTTATATACTGATTACATTATTTTTTTGGAACACCATTACTAATTTAAGTTATATGTTTTTCTTTAACAATACTAATTGTATTTTCTTATGTGAAAATTTCCCAATATTTATAAGATGATAAAAATCATCTTTTAACATAACTGACCCAACTTTTGAGAACAACCGCGGGAAAATGAAAAAGGGTTTTCCCGCCTAAGTTGAGCTATGTATCTTTAAATGGCAGAATCGTAAAGAAATTGGCTCAACTTTTCTGAATAGTGATGATGAAAGAGACGAACGCCGCAGGAGAAGCGTCGAGCAGCCTCCGCCGCCACCGAAAGAGACAACGACTTCCTTCCGTTGAGAATGGCAGAGAAACGGCGAGTGAAGACGGCGATGAAGTGATACCGGAGGCACGATCGGGGACGCTACTCGATTTGGATCTTCTCGATTGTCCCGTTTGCTTTCAAGCACTCACCCAACATGTTTTTCAGGTCTCCGTTTATTTTTTTTTGTTTGTAACTGATTATTATTTAAAATGATTATATTTGGTTTTTGTTTCATTGATTGGTTACAAGTTTGTTTATTTTTTTTTTGCATGTCATCAGTGTGACAATGGACACATAGCTTGTTCTTCCTGCTGTCGTGAACTGAGAAACAAATGCCCTGCCTGCGCTTTACCCATTGGTAATAACCGATGCAGAATCATGGAGAGAGTTGTTGAATCAGTCACTGTCCCGTGTCCGAACGCCAAACATGGTTGTACGGAGAAGTTCTCTTACGGCAAAGAATTAGACCATGAGAAAGAATGTGGTTTCGCTCTTTGCTACTGCCCTGCACCTGACTGTAACTACGCTGGTGTGTACAAAGATCTCTACACTCACTATGATGCTAACCACAAGGATACATCGACCCGCTTCGTGTGTGGCACTCTCCACCGCACATATCTTGGCACAGTTTCGACTACTTCAGTCCTTCAGGAATATAGAGATGGTCCATTGGTTGTGGTTCAGGGTTTCGAGGTGGCACATGGATTGTCTGTGACTGTGAACTGTATAGCACCGTCTGCTCCAGGAGTTGGGAAGTTTTCCTTCAATTTAACCTACACGTTGGGACGTCACACTGTGACGTTTGGATCAACGGAGATGAATAGGATTCAGCAAGTGAGCTTGGAAACTCCTCAGAGCGACTTCATGTCGATTCCTTCATATTTGGTTTCACCCATTATTGTTAAGAACTTGCGTATATGCATCCGCCGGCTAGAAGAAGAAGCTGGTGAAGATGAAGAAGAGGAAGAGGAAGAAGAAGAAGAAGAAGAAGAAGAAGAAGAAGAAGAAGAAGCTGGTGAAGAAGAAGAAGCTGGTGAAGAAGAAGAAGAAGAAGCTGTTGAGGTTGATGTTGTTAACAATGTTCGCAGGTCAACTCGTGAGAAGAAGGGTAACTCCAAATACCAAAACAAAGTCAAGTAACCAAAGGTTTTCTCCAAATACCAAAACGAAGTCAAGTAACAATGTTCTCTTGCATGTCTCCTTTTTGTTGTTTAGTGTTTCAAAGTTTGTAAGAACTAACAACTCATGTTCCACCTTTCTGTTTAAAGTAAAAAAGGAAATTAGTTTATTGCCTTAATAATGTTCTATGTTCAGATATCTATGTACAATTAAGGTTTTTAGTGATTCTAAAGGACTTGGTTTGATTATTCTAACTTGTTTCTAGTGAAATTCATATTATGTGAGGTTGTTGTTACTAATGGAAAGAAATAGCAAAACCGGTGATGTTGAATTGTTGATATTGCAAGAACATTTGCTACAATCCTGAGACCCATCAACATAACCAGGTCTTCTGATAATAAGCCGGATCTCTAGACTATTAGAATCACAAAGCAAGAAAAACACACAACAAAAGAAATGATAACTTTGATCTCTACACCAAGCGACCTTGTCTACCAAGTACCAACAAAAATCCATGGGCACAAACAAGATTTGGTTCTCCTTGTCAGAGACCCATCAGCTCTATTCTTATCTAAAGAAACCTCATCAACCTTTTACTTTAACCAGTCCTGCTTGAAACTTGCGTGCATCAGCTCACTGCAACCCTTAGTATATTTTAGTATTTGGAAAGCTCTTTTGAATTTTCTCAAGTGTCTTAACGAGGTTGAGGAGGACGTTCATGTGTTAGGCCTTCATCACTTGAGTGCTCCGCGAATGAAAATAATCTTATAGTACTAAAAAAACGAAATTTGGTTGCCATTGTACTTACGTCTCAATACAACGAAAAATATACGTGCCCCTTCTTTCTCATTCTACCATACTATCATTGTTACTATCATCGTTGACCTAACATACTTACCCTTCAACATGAACCAACAAAAACCATATAAAGAAATGTCTAAAGAAATTAAGCATGCACAATTGCTTTTAGACAGTTGCTTCAATTGGCAAATAGAACGCTCTCTCGGAAACACAGAGATAAAGGGAAAGACATTGAAAATAATCTATCAGATAAATCCCTATGATAATTGTCACTAAAATGTGTATTATTGTGATAAAACCTAAATAATGTAAACGGTCTCCGTACTTAATAGTAAAGTATTTAATTCGGTAAAGGCATACTGATCTAAAGCGAAACAGAGTATGTGGTTTCGTTAGACCATCTCCAATGGTACACTATAATTTTCTCTATATTTCACTCTAAAATAGAGTAACTCTATTATAGAGTTGAATTTGCTCCAATGGTTCACTCTATTATAGAGTTAATCTATAATATAGTGAAATATAGAGTATTCTTGTTTTTTCACTCTATATTTAAAGTGAAAAAACAAGAATACTCTATATTTCACTCTATTCAAGAGTAACTCTATTATAGAGTGAACCATTGGAGCAAATTCAACTCTATAGTAGAGTTACTCTATTTTAGTATAAATTATAGATGAAAAAATAGAGTCCCTTTGGAGATGCTCTTAGAACATGATCAAGAAGATTTTGGACGTTTGAAATATTTTTTAATAATTTTAGTAATTTTTTTTTAATAATTTGGTGGTCCATGTTTATGTAAAAAACCTTCAAAACTTTGGAAGGTCAACCCAATGTTTCGTTGTTCTGTTTTAAAAAAAAAAGAATCTTATGAATCAGAAATCAAAACTAAATTAAAATAAATTAAATGTTTTTATAACTGAAAAATAATTATAATAGTTAATTTTTATATAACAAACTACTGAAAACCGGAAAAAAGAAACTAAAATCAAAATTAGACCAAAATTAGAATTGAACATCCCCAGAGAAGATTTAAATTCGGTTTGGCACATTAATTTTCGGTTCAACTCGGACAGGAACGGTTTAAATCCAAAAATGTAATCACTAACCATTTTATCTTCTTCTCCGTCTCGTCTCGTCTCTGTTTCCAAAACCCAAAGGAAATCTCCGAAACCATTTGAAGCAGAGAGAAAACAATGAATTCAGCGCTAATGCTACGTCGTTTCATCTGCGTCAACGCTTCCGCAACTCTTTCTTCCGTAGCTCCATCTCCGAGGAAGAAGCCTCTCATCTTCCTAGGCTCTCCTCAAGTAAGAGAGACTTCACAATGTTTCGTGTATATACATAACTTTATGTGTTTAGGGTTTAAGCCTGACAATTCAATCATATCTCTTTGAAAATGAGGTTTCCGTGACAGTGCTCGAAGCTCTTCTCGACGCATCTTCCGCACCAAACTCTTCCTTCGAGGTAATAATACCATTGAAGGGTCTGGTCTCTTCCTTACAATGAAACAAGATTTTAAGACAAATGTGGTGAGATGAGATCTTGTTGTCTAGGTTGCAGGAATTGTCACACAGCCTCCGGCGAGAAGAGACAGGGGGAGAAAAGTGTTGCCTTCTCCAGTAGCGCAATACGCTTTAGAAAAGGGTTTACCTTCTGATCTCATCTTCTCCCCTGAGAAGGCGGGAGATGTAAGGTTTTTTCTTTTGGGTCTCATTAATCAAGCTTCTTTGCTTTTAGGAGAAAGGTGTGATCTTTCTTTGTGTGTTTTGTTGTGTGGATGAAGGAAGCGTTCTTATCCAGTTTAAGAGATTTGCAACCTGAGCTTTGTGTTACAGCTGCTTATGGGAATATTTTGCCTACCAAGTTCCTTAATATCCCACTACATGGTTAGTAGAAAGTTGCTAATTAATGGAACATTGAAGAGGCTTGTGTGTTTGAAGTCAATGTTTTACTATTTTTAGGGACAGTGAATATACATCCTAGTTTGCTGCCACTGTACCGTGGTGCTGCTCCAGTGCAAAGAGCATTGCAGGTCTTCTAATCTTGACTTATTCCAACTCTTACTGTTATTGCATAACTAAAGATTTCACAGTAAGACTTGGGTGGCTGTAATAGGATGGTGTTGAAGAAACAGGAGTGTCAGTAGCATTTACGGTGCGGAAGCTTGATGCAGGGGCAGTGATTGCCTCTAAGAGTTTCCAAGTAGATGATCAAATAAAGGTTATACTTTTTCTCTGAAAGTAGCTGATCATCTTAACATATTTATATGGGTATTAATGACTTTTGAATCATTTGCAGGCACCAGAACTACTCTCGTTATTGTTTTCTGAAGGTAATTATTAGCTCTTATGCTCATACATTTCAAGAAAAGTGTCACTTTGAACATTACAGATTCTGTGTGGAAAAAACTTTGCAGGGTCTAAGCTTCTTATCCGTGAACTTCCATCGATATTTGATGGGTCAGCAAAATCAAAAGCAGTTCTTCAGGATGATTCTAAAGCTACCTTAGCTCCAAAGGTATTTTTTGCATGTCTCCCGTATGATTATGCATTAGAATCATATCAACAAATACCGTGTTTATTATTGGACTTGAATCAATTTCATTGATGCTCAGATAGCTCCTGATGAGGCTTGGCTTTCTTTTGACCAGGAAGCTTTTGTTCTACATAACAAGGTAGAAACCTTTTAATTTGTTCCGGTTAGGCTGTAATCGTAAACATGAAAAGTAAAAAACTGCTTTCTAGGTTCGTGCATTCGCAGGATGGCCGGGAACACGAGCTAAAGTCTTGGTTCTCGATGACAAAAGCGGTCAGCAAAACGAGCTAGAGCTTAAGATCATCACCACTCGAATATGTCAAAGTACAGAAGTCCTGAACGGTGAGCAAGATTATGTAACTTTCAAGAAATGTTCGTTGGTGTTTCCTTGTGGAGGAGGCACAGCTTTGGAGGTAAAAAGCTATAAGACTTGCTTAATTTTCCGCTGAGTGTTGATCCAAAGGGAAAATGTTGACATGCTTAGCATTTGGTGTTTTGCTAACTCAGGTAGTTGAAGTCCAACTTCCTGGGAAAAAAGCGATCAATGCAACTGCTTTTTGGAATGGCTTGAGAGGTCAAAAGCTGAAGAAGCTATGAAGACAGAGACTGAAGTTTGCTTCTAAATGTCAAATTAGTTCATTTCTTTTGTCACATTCTAATTTTAAATGACTAATATCCCCACATTCTTTGGTGTAATTCTATATATTCTCTTCTCGAGGAAGAAGACTTTTAAGATCTGAAATAAACAAATTCTACATACTTTTGCACTAATGTAAGAATTGTATTAACTCGTGTTAGAATAACACTCAACACACTAGCATCATACCAACATCTGTGCAAGCAAAGGTAAAATCGATGAAAGCTTGCATCTACGTCCTCTATGTGGCCATATAGTCTCCATGACTTTCGTTCAACGTCTCAACCACAGGAGCATACTGTACCATGTCAAGTTAATGAAAGTTCCATGAGCTACAATGAAAAAGAAAAAAAGCAGAAGAAGCTGTTAAGATTTCAACATCTACCTCATCATCTTCGTCAAAGTAGATCCCATCAACATCACTCTTCTTCTGAAACTCCCATCCTAATCTGCTCTCAAGCAACTCTTTGAACTTCCTTGTCTGCATAAACACATTATTTGAAAATGAAATTAGATGTTGACATTGTGTGATCTGTTTATGTAGAGTTTTGTACATACCCACGACAATAAATCTCCATCAACTACAGATGCCTCTTCCACTAACGCAAAAAAGTCCTGTTATCAAAAAGCAATGGTAGTTCGAACTCAAAATCTTTTTAAAATCTAAAACCTATGTTCGCTCAAAGGAAACATGTAAAGCTAGTCAGAGATTTTACCTTGCAAAGCAAGTGCAGAAAGCTATCTGAAGCTAACCAAGAATCATCAAGAAGTGCAAGTACGCCCATCTCTGGACCACTGCTCTCTTTCTGTAGTCCATATTTTAGTTGATGGTAGATGACCTTAATGAACTGTAATAAATACATCATGAAAGATTAAGTTAGGAACTAATTGGGTTCGTAGAATGAAGTTCAAAGAGTTAAAAAAGCATATCTATATGCATCCTCAGATAATAGTTTTCTAAAAATGAAAATTAACGTAACTCACCTTTGTGAATAGTTCACTCCTAGTCTGAAATGGCTGCAAAAGGTCACAAAGACCATGAAGTTGCATTATTTTTCGAATTAAAATTAACATACAGAAGCAGGTACCATATCTAACCAAAAACAGAGCTTGGATTTTCTAGAATCACATACCGCTTCAGTGCAGCCTAGTAAAAGACTAACTAAGGACTTCCACTGCATGAAGGATTCAAGAGACTGCCCCATCTGCACAAAAATGTGACACCATGATCTGAGAATGGAATACAAATCTGAAGGATTCCTATTTGTGACCATACATAAACATGCACTGTGTGTATGAGCGTCTAGTAGTAAGTATAGGTTAAGAGTACATACCAAAAATGCTACAAATGAAAACTGTAGCTCCCCAAGAAGCAAGTCTTCCGAGGCTTTGTACTCCTTTGACAATACGCTTTCTAATAGTTGAGTCTGTACAAACAAAAGAGAAAAGCTTCATAGGATTTAAAGGTTCAAAACATCTACCGAAAAAAGTAAAGAAGAAAAACAGAAAGAGGGGTTACCTTGTCAAGATTCAAAGAGGTTAGCTCCTGACCAGAAATTCCCTTGTGTTTTATAATCCGAGGAATAGAAGTATAGTAAAACCTATTCCCTTTGGGTTGCTCAGTAGATGATGATGATGCCTCAGACTTGCTTTTCTTCATCTGCGCGTCAAGTGCTCTTTCCATTTCGGTCTTAGGTCCGCCTTTTAGAATAGCAGATTCGTAGATGACTGTTATCTCTCCTCCAACTGGCTCTGCAAAACGGAAGAAGCCAAAATTTTACAGTATTCACTACACGACCGAGAGGAACAATGTGGTTAAAGAATCAACTAGATATAAGGTTTCACATACCAAACTTCTCGATAACATCTTTAGTAATGTAGTTAGACAAGTGCTTCCATGCTCCATATTGGCTTAAATCGTATGGACCAAGATGTTTGTCAAACTCCAGACTCTTCACTGCTTGAGAATATCTCTCCTCCTGGCATTAAAGGGAAAATGAGGAGAAACTTAACAAACATCAACATTTCTAAATCGTATGGACCAAGATGATTCGCTTCTATTCAAGTTTCACAGGAACAGGTTTGATTATAAACCTCTATCAGGAGGCATCAAACTAATAGTATGCAAATCACTGAGAAAGGTATAAGCAGGACTGAGGAAACTAGTGCACTAAGTTATTAAAAGGGACAAACCTCTTCTTCAGATACTTTGGCTAGCCACTCGTCTTGCTGATTCCATTTCCGTACAATAACCTTGTGCAGCCAATAACAAATACACCCATGATTGATAATACAGTTCCATGGCATTTCTCGAAGGGAGTTATCGAAATATTGAAAGATGTTAGGGTAAGATTGATTTCAAACCTGAGAAGGAGTAACGTCGATAAAGAAGCCAATGGTAGGTGAAAACTCTTTACCATCCCTGGAAAAAAAATAACGTACGCAGTTAATCATGGTTTCTAATATCTTAATCATGTTATATACAAAAGGCATATAAAGACTTGAATGAACCTGGTGGACGAACTGTAGAATACAAAGTGAATTCCAGGAGGGATCATCTTTATCCCTTTGAAAGCTGGCCCCACCGTAAACATCTGCAACGATAACTCACAACATTGTTAAGATATACAAATTCCACCAACAATGAATCTGTTAAGTCTCCATTGAAATAAGATTTAGACTATTAGTGTTGAGTATCTATCACTTCAAAATGTTCATCAGAAACTCCTTGTAAACTGACAATAGTGTTTCTATTCACCATACTAACGCTCAAGAAAGCTCGAACTCACGATTCGATACCTCAATAGGTTGAAAGAGGTAAGTCACTGACCTGAGTATCGATTCCGATGAGAGTATGCTGAGGAACGTCGAGAAATAGAAGCGTAGCTCCATGCTTCACTAGTTCAAGTGCCTTTTCCGAATCCATCACTTCCTCCTCCTTCGTCGTCCTCCTCCTCTGGGGTTTAACTTTCCGATCAATACGAAAAGAAACAAACAAACATCGAATGGGAGAGAGGGCGAGTAGATTCCAGAACGGCCCACTAACATGTTGGGCTTTTAAGTTCAGCCCAATTAAAATAAAACCCGCGTAGATTAGTGGAAGGAGACGCGATTTTCACGCGCTTTACTTCTAACCGACTTAAACCTTTTTATATATACCCACGAACCCTCTCGCTCGCGTCTTCTCATACGTTTCCTTTTCTTCTTTCACAATTTTTAATTCATTCATTGTTGATTCGTTCAGAGAAACTCATACGTCAAGATGTCTTCATCCAACGGAGTCTTCGTTCATCAGAGAAACGCGCATCGTAACGGTGGAAGAACCATGTGGAAGAGACCAATCGACAACCGCGGATGCAGAATCGGAGGTTTCCAGGAGGAGGAGGAGGAGCGAAGCCGTTACGCCCAGCCTCAGAAACGCCCCAGATATCATCAGGCGCAAACTCAATTCCAATCGGCTAAACCTGCCGGCGGCGGGACTCCTCCTATGTATCGTCATCATCATCATCATGATAGTAACTTGTCTAGGGTTTCTAATTACGGTGATGTGATCAATTCTAATTCAAGTAATGTCTTTCCTTTTGCTCTTCGTAACAATGAATCTAACGCCGATTATCAGAGACCTTACGGTTATAGAAACCCAAATCCCCAATCGGTTCCGCTTCCTTTACCGTATCGTAAACTAGATGGTTTCGATTCGTTACCGGAATGGGTTCCTAATTTCGTACCTAACACAAACCGTGAGATAACCGGAGTCCGGTTTAACGCTAACCAACTTTCTCAAGCACCGCCTGTGTTTACGAATTTGCCTAATTCAATGCCTTTGAATCATTCAAACATGGTTTCAGTTGTGTCGCAATCATTACCCCAACAACCTGTCGTGAGCAAAGAATTGGCTGATTTACTTAGCGTTCTTAACAACAATGAGAAAGAAAAAGAATGTGATCTCGGGCTTGATTTTGATAAAATTAATCTTAACGTCCGACATGAATCTGTTGTTAAGTCTCTTTATTCCGACATGCCGAGGCAATGTTCTTCGTGTGGAGTTAGATTCAAGTGTCAAGAAGAGCATAGCAAGCACATGGACTGGCATGTGAGGAAGAATAGAATGGCTAAAGACGCGACCAAAGCCGCCACAACCACGAGGGCAAGCCAGAAACCGAAGAAGTCGCGTGATTGGTTTGCTAGCTTGTCTCTATGGCTCAGTGCGGCAACAGGAGCTGCCATTGAAGGGGCTAAACCTCTTTTTGGAGAAACACAGAAGACGAAAGAAGAGGAGAAACAACAGCAACGCTATGTCCCTGCTGATGAGAACCAGAAGATGTGTGCGTTATGTTTGGAGTCGTTGGAAGAGTTTTTCAGCCATGAAGAGGATGATTGGATGTACAGAGATGCTGCCTACTTGAACATGAACGGGTCTGGTCCTATAGTGCATGTTAACTGTATGCCGGAACCACGAAAAGGGCCTGCAAAGGGATTGACAAAGCCTGTTGCGAGTGCAGTGGCCTGCTGATAGATTTACGTAGTCTTAGACTCCTAGAGATTTGATTCTTGTTCCTTTCTTTGTAACTAATGAACATGCACAATTAAGAGTTGTAAAACACTTTGAATTTCAATAAAATTTTCATCTTCAATTGCTATAATCTCTTTTTACTTTTCTGTATCTTCTCTGGCCAGTATTGTTCAATATGCAACATATTTTCTTCCCTACTTTCGACTGGCAGAAGCCAAAGGACATTGTTCAACACTTTTTCAAATTTAAGTTAAAACAATTGGGTTGTGTTGAATATGTTGCAATCGAATCTCTTTCTATCATTATTTTTCTACAGCAAACATATCAATAAGGCAACAGATAAATGTAGTTGATTATCAGTACAGGCCTAAGTTACAATAGATGTTGACAAATTGTTTGATTCAGTAACAGGCAATTTATAGCTTACTGGTTTAAATAGATCAGCATCATAGTCGAACATCATACGTAATGTGGCTTTGTGTATTTGGAATCACACTAAAGTCAAAATTACATGCCGCAATAACTGGTTAGCTATCTCAACCTTCTTTTTACGTTTATGGAGGAAACCAGATAAGCCTAGTAACTGAGATAGCTAGCCGAATTTACAGATAACAAGGCTTTTACCAAACTATCCCACTGAAGCATACTACAAACTCATAAGATTGTTCAATAATACTTTTTTTTAGTTCTTCAATATTATATATTTGCTGCAAGTATCCAAAATTGCGGGATGGATGTGGGAGTTCATGGATTTGGAGGAAGCTTCTAAAACTGCCAGGTGTTGTGAGTTTTTCAAAACAGAGCGTTCTGGTTTGATTTTTGACAACCCACTGGTCGAATATTTTAAATTGTAGGGGAGAATAGTACTCCGTTCTTAGGTGTGTAGAAGTATGCCACAGCGGCAGACGCTGCATCTAGCACATAGTTAGTGTATCATAGAAATGACTTAAGAGCAAAAAAAAAGAGGTTTGTTGTACACCAGTGCAACTCTTCAATCTTCATAAGAGAATTGACGCAATAAAATGTGCACACCTTTTACAAAAAAAATAAAAATATATAATGTGCACTTGATAGATAAACGTAATGCTCAATTCAAGTAATTATGGGAGCTAATTCTAGAATTACAATTTAATAGTGTATACATGTTAACAAAAAATGTTTTATTTTCCAAGGATTTGCAATTTATATCTTACTGATTTGATTAGATGTGTACTGATCTACATCAAATGTAATGTGGCCTTGTGTATTTTTGATTCACATTAAAGTCAAAAATTATATGCGAGTCTTATAATAACTGGTTAACTATCTCAAGTTCTCAACCGTCTTTTCTCGTTTGCAGAGATGCCTAACAACCAATGCCTAACAACCGATGCTACATATTCCCCGAAGCTTACTAATTAACACAGTAAAGGTAATCACCGTAATAAACTAAATTTAACAGTCAGTTATTTTAACTAGCATAACTAGTTCGTCTTCATTTGCACTTAAATACAGAATAAACTCTGTAAATTAATAAATATAATAAAATAATAATAGGTTGGACCATTTTAAAATCTAACATACACTAATAATATAATAATATTTTTAAAATGAAATAAACATGTAGTATATTAACCTTATAAATTAATAACTACTATCTTTCTCAAAAAAATTAATAACTACTATATATAATTTGTGTAAGATTCTTATAAACATGAATAAAATATTTTCGCGTTATTTTTTTAATTACATATAAAATTCATATATAATTTAAGATTTGTATTTTTGATACACAAAATACCAATTGGTATAATAAAATAAAATATATTTTAGCTGATATATAAGATAAAGTTTTTTAAAATATTATTATTTTTATAAATTAATAAAATATGATATTTTGATATTGCTAATTATAGAGTTTTTATTGTACTTTTCATTAGAAATGATGGCTAAGTTTGTCATTAGATTATGTGGAATGCTAAAGAATAGTAAATGAAGGATGCTTTGTTTGACCATCTCAACACACGTCCCGGTATTATCATGTTGCCTTTTTTTTTTACTTATTCAAGAGTAGTATAGATAATAATCTTTTTGGTTGAATAATCTTAATGATTATGAATAGTAAACATTGATTTTAGTTAATATAAGCATACTCTTTCGTATAAATTAAGTACTTTTATTTGTACTTTTTACTGCTATGACCAAAATATCATAAAATATGTTAATATCTAAACTCTTAATACAAATGGATGGATCAATAAATAATCTAGAAATGACATAGTTGCCATGTTCGGTACTCCGTACTCGGGCTGCAACCACTTCCAGCGATCAAAATTTACACATCAAAATAGGAAAAATAAATAGTGGAGAAAAATTGACCTGCCGCTGCCGCTGCGATTACATTTTACAAAGGTTGCACGGTGTTTTCCGTGACGTTGTGTAAAATAGCGGCAATTAAACGAGTGCTGCATCTAATTTTAATGGTGAAAAGTACGGCTACCAGCGGTGTTCTCCGCAAATTTGGACAAGAAGTCAGTTATAATTTTGGTAGCTCACCGCTGACGCAGCATCCGTGTACCGAACATGGTTATTATATTCTTAAGTATCATTTTCGTAGGTAAGCTTTAAACTGTAAGTGAGTAAGAATGAGCACAAAATAAAATTATACCATTTTCATATAAGTTTTTTGTCTTCATTATATTCCTTACATTATAATATGGATACATGAGCCATGAGTCTTACATACACGAATTACAACATACAACTTGAAAAATACGTAGCACGAAAAGCACGAACGGTAGTTACAGTCATTAACATTTAAATATCCAAGCTAATTCTAGATTGCCTGTTAAAAGTCTCTAATAAACAAACGAACAAAAGTTGTAATAAATCATATTATTAAATGTATTACGAATTTAGCATGGACCGACATATTCAAGATTAATATTCTTTTCAAACCGTTATGAAAAATATTTCAACGTTAAAGACTTTACAAAAAGAGGGGATTAGAACGAATCTCTGTTAAATTTCGCAGCTTCACACATATTATAACTAAAAATATATATTTATAAACCCAAACCTCTTATCATATATAAATACACCATGTTGCCGCTTTATGACATTTCACATCATCCACGCGTAACAAAAAGCAAGAGAAAATGGGAAACAGCATCACGATTAAGAGAAAGAGAGCCAAAGTGATGAAAATCGACGGTGAGGTTTTCCGCATTAAAACTCCGGCGACGGCGAGAGAAGTCACGGCGGATTATCCCGGCTACGTGCTGTTAGACTCCGAAGCTGTTAAACACTTCGGAGTACGTTCGAAACCGCTCGAGCCGAGCCAGCTCTTGAAACCCAAGAAGACGTATTTTCTCGTCGAGCTTCCGAAGCTTCCGCCGGAGACGACGTCGGGAACTGATAATAAGCTTCCGTTACGGCGAGTGATGTCCGGAATTCACGTCGGCGCGAAGGAGCGGTTGGAGATGCTCATGCTTTCTCGAAGAACGGTTTCGGACGTGGCGGTTGGTAGATCAGACGGCGGCGATGGGCTTGGGCTTGGGCCTGGTCAAACGAGCGTGAGGTTTAGGCTGCCTCGTTCTCAGATTACAAAGTTCATGGAGGAGAGCAATGATGATTCTGAGATCGCGGATAAGATTTTAAGTTTCTATAGGGAGAGCTCCGGCGAGATTGGCGGCGGTGACAGCCACCGGAAACTTGGAACCGGGAAGATTAAGGCACGTGAGGTATTTGGTTTTTCTTTCAAAAGATTTGTTGGTCTTATTTTGAGTTTTGGTCAAAATAATTTTACTGCGTCAAAGGCTTAAAGTTCAACTGTTTCCTATTCAACAAAAATAACTAAAAAATCATTTAACTGACAGTTTAATTTAATAGATTGAATCTATAATATTGATGATATAAGCAGATGAGATATGAAACTTAATAAAAATATATCTAGAAAAGAGATGAAATTTAAAATTGTAAATCATGTCAAGTATCACTTAATAGGGTTTTGTTATGGCAATAATGGATTACATCAGGGAATTAAGCATATATATAGTTTGACTATTAGTTTAATAGAGTAGAATTTCTATATAAATGAACAAGACAAGAAACAGAATTTAAATTTCCTGTGTTGCTTTAGAATTTGATGATAATTATTGTAACCACTAGGCCACTTGGGTATATATTTGTAACTTATCTATAAAACGTGAATATGACGTATGTAATATACACAAAATGTATCACATATGGATACGTACATAGATGCATGTTAACGAAAATTAGTTTTATATACATAGTCAAACATTAATCATACTTATATCAATGATGGAGATCCTCTCGATCATCAACTAATATTTTGTCGGTTTGTTTGGCTAATTGTACATTATTTTCTTTCTTGTAAACTATATACTAGTTAAGTGACATAACAAATTGTAATAATTAAACATGTGCAGAAGCAGGTGAGTTTCGCCGGAGATGGTGGACGGGAGCTTCCTGTGTTATGGAGCAGAACGGGAAACCAATCGTCATCAATTGGATAAAAAAAATTCCTTCTCTTTATTTTCCTATATATATATACATATTGTGGTAGGTATCATATTTGTGCTAGTGTATATATATCGTTTTATTTTGCAATTTGAAATCATGTAGAACTTGTTTCCTCCTGTGTCAACAGAACTTTCATTTTGTTTTATAAAAGAGTAGTTCATAGATAGACTGAAAGGTCCAAAAGTCAGATTAATCTCCAGTTCATGTTAAAAATACAAATATTTTGAAGCCCAAAAAAACACAAATATTTTGTCAGTTAAAATGTTTGCTGTCGTGTGTACATGCATAAAAGCGGTTATGTAAGTAAAAAGGAACCACAATAATTTTTGCAGATGATGGACGTCAGGAATTACATTTTATACACACGATGAATCATTTATCACATGAAAGAAATCAGTAGACCACACAATTTTGGTTTTCGTTAGTTAGTCCTAAATCACATTTTGAGAAATGTGAACATTATGGACCGCGCCACCTTCAATGGAAGGTTATCATAAAGTATTTCTGTACAAAATGAAAAATATTATCATTTGATATAAAAATAAATTATTTACCATGAAACATTACTAAAACATCCGCAGTTGTCTAATTAGTATATATTTTTATTTTAATATTAAAATTTAAATATGTAACTAAATTATACTATATAAATATGATATTATTTTGGATAATATAAGGATATAAATACTCTGAAATGGTTGGATGTCATCTACCGCCTACCCTAAGTAATCACGATCGTAAAATTCTCCAAAATTTACGTGGTTTTCAAAAGAGAAATCTGAAGAAAAACCTAAAAACGATTTTGCCTTTAGTAGCAAAAACTTCAAAAAGTAAAAGGTTGTGGGTAGTCCACTAGACGCGAAGGCGAAATGATTACTTATCTATTGCATGCAATCATATTTATCGGAACATCTTAACATATTGCATAATGATTTCTAAATTATTCAAACTACATCATCAATTCAACATGGAATGGAATCTATGTGCATCAATTTCAACGATCTGTAAATTATATATTCATGAATTTGAACATCAGACATAATGTAAAAAACTTCCAACTTTTTAGCTAATCACTTAACTACTTGTACAGATTGACTTTTAAGGATTTTTGGGTAGGAAAAAAGGCGAGTAAAATAGTCAGAATGGTTAGGCCAGTTTCCCCGATTAGAGTAGTGTTCATAATTTTGTCCTCAACTAAAACATTCCAAAATCTTCTAACATTGTTTTGGGAAAAAGAAAATTAGTTTTGTCCGTTTCTATAATCTCCTTTCAATTATTTTCATGTATCATTAACTTATCAACTATCTTCGCCTTTTTGGATGGAGAAGTCAGTCTTTTCTTTCGCCATTACAAAGAAAAAAAAATGTGGTATATAGTTATTTTTATAGATTGTAGAGTGCTTTAGGTGCACCACTCTCCTTTTGAATTTAGAGTAAGCATAATCTTTCCTTTTTTTTCTTTGTCACAAAAGCATAATCTTTCCTACCTAGTAGGAGTGAGAGCTAGGTAGAGAGAAGATGGTTGGTGGAAGTACTGAAGCAAATTAAGAGTTTTTTTGATTTGATCTTTGCTTTGATTTTTATTCAATCTGTATAGAAATCATAGAAAGTAAGGTACTTTGTAATAGGGTTTTTTTCTTTGAATTAAATTTAACATTCAATTCAAAAAAAAAAAAAATCTTTCCTACCTATGTTTTATTATGACTCTTAAACTACTAGATTAGGATGTCATCAGTATGCTAGCTAAATGAGAAAATGCAAAAAGAATTTAAACTAGTAGTTATGGTTCCGTAGTTCTCCAAAGTAAATATAATAAAATGCAGAGAGTATTCTCCAGAGAATTAACTGCGTTAAAAAATGTGGACCACCCTCCTAATTATTAAAAAGAAAAGAAAAATAGAACATATATAGAAAAGCTAATACAAAAATTGAAAAGGGATTGAAATAGATTATAATTTGTTTAACTAAAAAAAACTTACAAAGTCATTCTTTTGAAAGAAAAAATATAAAAACCTTAAACAAATATTAAGGGTTCTAAATTACGAGTTAGAAAACAAATTAAATTGTATATTTTTTAATTAAAAATTACAAACTCATTATTTTAAAAACAAATATGAATATTTTGTTCAAGTTAATCGAAACCTTATCCTCGATTCTCCGGCTGATTTATAAAAAAAAATCTTTTTAAAAAATTGGTAAAAAACAAAAAGAAATTACGAGTTAGAATGCATTTTTTAGATGAGACTGAAAATGCATGTGTTTCTAAAAGATACATAAAGATTACAGATGGTAGGATAGTCCGTCCAGATTCTATTTTGGTGGATGAATCGTGGTTGATTGATTTATTTCATTTTGAATATACTTTTTTGTGCAGTGTTCAATCATCCCGTGTTTTTCTTTTCTAACTAACATCGCGTGTTGGATTACATCAATATTCATTATAGCAGTTGCCTTTGATTGCAGAAACCATTACATCCATCTACCATCGATGGCTTTCTGATCAGATTATGGTGCATATTTAATGGACTTGTTATATGTTTAATGAAGCCCATAATAAAGGTGTACTTTTACTGAATCCAGAGAATTAGATACAAAAGTGTTATGATGAGCCCATATGTAATTGGGCTAAACAAAATGGTGAAGCATGCAAGTGTACTTTCTAAATTGATTAAGGATTTAATTAATGGTGAAAGTCGGGTGTATACGTACGCCGGATGTTTATTACACCGTGATGATCACATAGTATCTGAAGAGCTCAGGAGAGATGATAGTAAAAGAGCAGTTACTGAACTGAATGTTTTCACATACAACTCCATGATTTGATGGTTGTGTAAGGCTGGAAAGTACAAAATTCTTTAGTAATTGCCCCTGTGCTCAGTCCTTACTATTGAAACTCATATTACACCCTCCGATTTTTGTAATTTTATTTAGAAAAAGGAAGATGAGTGAAATAAAAAAAAGAGGCTCCCCGTGGCCGTAGAAGAATGAATAATTTTGACCATAGTACATTTGTAAGAAATGAATACAGTTGGCCTTTCCCTTAATTTCCTTTTATTTTTTATTCAATGTCCCTTAATTTCCTTTATACAACTAAAAACATGCAATTCTAAGAGCATTTTTATCGTTTAAAAGTGAGCGTCTCTAAAGGAAGGGGCACAATTTTGGAAAAAATGGTATGTTAATGTTGCAGAATAAGAGACGTGTGTTGTGTGGTTTTTGCACTGTTCGTAGAGTCTACCGACACATGACGGTCCGCGATTAGTGTGATTTTTAATTTTTTTTTAATCAGAAGAAAAAAAAATTAAGAAATCCTTAATGGAATTTAGGGATAAAGATGCACTGATAGCTTGATATGTATATATATGTTCATGTTCGGAAGGATGTTGTCGGATTGTCGCAACCCTACGGATTTACATCGGTTGGAAGTTGTGTAACACACATCCCAATCACTTTGAACTCTAGCTAGCTCTCACGCTGTAATTTGAACCACAGAAAGACATTTGTACAGATTTAAAAAGGAAAACGAAAAAGTGATACTATACAACAACAAAATTCAGCAATCAAATTTACTAAGCTTATCATATATAACCTATCATCTTACATGACACAATTTTCTAATTATACTATCACACAAGAACATATTTTAACCCTAAACCAGAAAACCAGACAAAATGTCCAATTTTAAAAGATGCAATGATGCGAATTACAAGTAAAAAAAGTGTCACTTAGAAGACATTAATAAAACCAATGTTCTAAAAATCGCTAGGCGGTAGCTAGGCGCTTTATAAAGGACTAACGACTAAGCGGATTATTCGGAGCATAGACGAGGTTTAGACTTTAGCAAATTATTGATTTATTTTATATATTTTATACTTTTGTATGACATATTTTAGTTTTTAAGTTTAATTATAAAATTATTGTAATGAATTATCAAAGTTAAATATACAAAACAGAAGAAAATATACAATTTTGTAGATTTGTAATAATATTATTGCTTAATTTAACATATATAGACAATTTTAGATCGGTTTTAACCAATTTTAACTGATTTAGAATTGTTTAAACCAATTTGAATCATATAAATCGTTATAAATCGGATTTTTAAAAAATCGTTTCGGATATGACCAAGTTGCCGCCTAAGCGGGGGCCTAAGCGCCTCCTAAACCGATTTTTAGAATTTTTTTATAAAACTGAAACAATATTATGTGAAAGACTGACACACATAATTTAAAAATGATTAAATTTTTTATATATTTTTTTCTCAAAAAAAGTAAAGGAGGCAAGAAATCTCCATAAAAGGAATCGGGAAGGGTTGGGAACTATAAATGCTCTCTTTTTTTTTGAACACCCTATAAATGCTCTTAATGACAGCAATAACTACAGAAAGAAATTTAAAATATTTGGACCATTCACATTAATCGGGACTATTAACATATACTATGATTGTTATGCGATTAGCCATGTGAATCTAATTGTATACAACACCTAATTATCCATAGTGGTCCCCTTTATGTTTTGGAGTTTGTACATGGTTGTATTTACTGAAACAGATATTAACTTCGTTTTTCTTTTTTTTTTCTTAATAAGAGTAGGCATTAACTTCGTAGAACAACAAATACTGTATATAGAAAGTTTATAAACAACGAAATTTTCAATCATGTTTTGGTGTTGTTTCGTTATAAAATATATGTAATTCGTATAAACTAAGTCTCCAAAAAATCTGATAACCCCATTAAAAAAACAAGCTTAATAATCCACATCAAGCTGATAAGATAAAGCTGCAGTCTTGGAATTTTTCGTTCACTAAAATAAACAAAAAATATAGGAAAAGCCCAAAACAAACAAAACCCGCGATTAGGAAAAGGAAAAACTGATTTTTACTAGTATTTTAATGCGAGCCTCACGTTTTCTTTCTTTTGAAAAGGAACACCGATTATATTAAAACAAGCTCTCGTCTCCAACTAGAGAATACGACCCTCACGTTATATTAATGAAATCAGTGTGCACGTGGATCCTCTTGTATTATTAATCATAGACTCATAGTTGTACATTAAATAAACACACTTTATGATACCATATACAGTCTGCCATTCTCTTAATGACACATTATTTGTGATTCGATATGTAGGATACGGTTACATTAAATAAACACACTTTATGATACCATATACAGTCTGCCATTCTCTTAATGACACTTTTTTTTTGTGATTCGATGTGTAGGATACGACTTGGGGAGGTAGAGTTTTCAACCCCTTTCATATAGTGACATACATAAATATTTACGGCTGGAAGGGTAGAGAACATAGACAATCATCATATTTACGGCTGACTTTAAAAGGTTGATCGATTGGGAATTGACGTGTTTTTGGAAAGCCAAAACATTAAAACTTAAAACATCTCTCTATCTGTAATATTTCAATAAAGTTATAAAAGTTAAACAAATAATAATATATAAAAATAGTTTATATATTATTATTCTTTATTTATTATTTTAAGAAACCTTTTAAAATATTATTGATAAAGATGCTTTTGTAACGAAATGACGTAATTTGATGTTATTTTAAATATAATTTGTAGGTACAAAAAAAAATAGACATAAGATATTATTTCATAACAATTAACAAATAAAAAATATAACACTATATTAAAGGAATAAATCAACCTCTAAACTAATATGTTGAGATTTTTTAAAGTATATTTGAAAAATGTTATTTAAATTAGATAAACTATTTTGAAGAGAGAATTAAACTAAAGAATCAATTGATGCAAGAGAAAAATAAATCTGACAGCTATGCTGTTATAATGATTGATTGATACCGCACAAAACATGTATTATTGGTAAATTCGAAGTAAATATAAAACTAGGATGATGAAACTGAGATTATGGAGTAGAAAAATTCAGCAAATCAGCGTGAATATGTTTTGTATATTTTGTCTCAATAATATCTTAAGGTAATAAAATATTGTTTCTATTTTATAGGTAAAACTTTAAGAATAAGTATAGATATTTTATTTTTCTTTGATTATTTACTCCAATAATGCAACACTTGTCTCTAGTCAACCCAGTTTAACTAAGGCTCACAAAATCATTCATAGGCAACTGTCATGACAATATAGCTTGTCATATTTCATTACGTTTTGATAAATTACTTAAATTTAACAATAAAGAAGTGAATGGAGTATTTGAGAGTCGTTCTTACTAATGGAGACATCCAAACAATAAAGAAGAGTTTATTAACCATTAAAATTTGTTTCCTAAAACAAGATTTTGTTGACAATTCTACTAGGAGGATTCTCTAGTATATCCTCAAAACCATTCAATTGATAATTTAAATGTATTCTTATAAAACTACTATTTTCTGTTTTTAATACTTGACATGTTAGAGATTTTTTTAATTCTAATTTAATTTTCAGTATACAATTTATTAAATTTTCATGTAATTTAATTTTCGTGTATTATGTACTTCATTTTTATTAAATAAATTATAAATAGAAAATAATAATAATATTTTTGTTTAGAAAAAACTTCAATGTGTTTTAAGTTTTTGTACATAATCTTAAAATGTCATCTCATAAAAACTGAGGAAATAGTAAAAGTTTGGCTATTATAAGATCTTTTTTTAGTTATCCTAATTGATTAGCATTTGGGTAGTCAACTGGTTAAGGTTTAAAGGATTCTACACTCATGTCTGAGGTTCGAATCCAAAACTATGCAATTTTTTTGCAGATTATAGAAAATTGAGGTTTCAAGTCCCGGAAAGAATAATTTATTAAATAATTATGCAGAATACAGAAGAAAAACTTACCAGAGATCTTCAACATGGTGTAAGTAAATCTGATCAGGCGTGAATCTTAATAGGACAGCTCAGATGATGCAATTAGGCGTAGATCCTCATACTGCAGATATTATTGTCGGTTGTCGAATCGTGTATGTAATATTTCTTATATCATAATTGTAATATCATAATAAATCAGCGTTAAAAAAATTGACTAGCTTAACATTATGGTCTAGTAACTTTCAATACCATTTCCTAAATAATGTAGATATTTCAAAATATTTTTAATAATAAAAATATAAGTTAATATATTAATTGTCAATTAGTGTTTAATTTTTTAAAAATATGGTATTCAATTCGATTTAAATAATCTAATCAAATTTATAACTGAGAGATCTAAAATTGGTCCCGATGACCCAAATACACAACAATCAATAGCTAAAATGTTATTGGGTTTGATTGAAAAGAGTTCTAGCTTTCTATTTTTTTGTTGTAAAACTAAAGCTGTAGATTTTTTGTTGTCACTATAAATATTTTAACTGTAGAATATTGACTGTAGATTTCAAAAGATTTAATGATTTACTTGTAAAATTTTATATAGCTAATATATAAATCTTTTAGCAGTTTTGCTTTCTACAGTAAAAAAAAAAAGAAAAAGAAAAAAATATGTAGCTTTAAATTTTTTTACAAAGCATGATTGTTAGAGATTTATGATTCAGAAAGAAATTGGGTTGTGGAAAGACTCTACGTACCAATCAAACCTATTATCTCAAAAATGTATTGTAATACTAAGGTTTGACATTAAAAACTAGAAAAATACTCCCTTTGTTTTATAAAGATGCATATTTAAAAAAAAAATTGTATCAAAAATATATTTTTATATTTTCAATGACAGTGAAAATCAATAACACTGTATAAACCGATAAGAATATCAATTAATATTTTTTTTTTGTAACTTGAATATCCAATTAAATTAAGTGTGTCGATTTTGTTGTTTTCTCCAAGTTGATCATGATGTTTCTTCGTGTCGATTAGTGTTTCTTTTCTGATCTCGCTGTGTGAAGTCAATAAGCCGTATATCTACATTTTATCCTTCTTCTTTGTTTTGTAGACTAAAGTGAGGATTGGTAATGAAGATTGTGGATCTGAGATAGGTTAAAGCTGTAAGAGCACCTTCAGCTACTAAATGATTCATATATAGAGGTATCTTTAATAGTTAATCATGTTTTTTCAAATAATAAAATATCAGTCGATGTTGATATTTTACCTTTTTCCCCTTTGTGTGTTTTCAATCCAGAATTAATAAATGATTTTCTTATAAAATTAATAGTTTCAGATCTTCTATAAAATGATTTATGATATTGGCTAATATACATAATTACATATGTATTCTAGATATATAATATTGATACACGCAAAATAATATTTTTTTGTTTATAATTATTTTTGACTAAGAAGCAGATAAATTTTGGACTTCCAATAAGTTCGTTTGTCTTATTCACTAGATGGAGCTCGGAAGTACATACATACAAGTACAGCGCTTAAAGTGTGATTATCCATGTGGCTAATCATGTATACTAATTAAACAATGTTTTGGACTTGCATTTAAATATCAGTTCAAAAAATAATGTTAATAATTTAATCAAACACGTATCCCTAACCTACATGTTGACCTTGGCTGCCAAATCGAGAGCTTTAAGTATGTCGTCCGGTCAGTTAGAATTAAATAGGTTTTGCGGGGGTTGTTGGCATTTTACAAAATTACAAAACGTTATAAACCGTTTTATATACTGTTCAAAACTTCAAAACTTCTCAAAACGAAAAATTGGTTCTCTTTATTTTTTATATATATATTTTTATTGGTTCTCTTTATCGCTTATATGGTTATGGATGATTACAAGTAGATAAACAATAAAAACTTAGTTTATTAAAATAACTAGGTAAGGAACCCGTGCGATATCGCACGGAAATTCATTTTATAAAAATAAAGATGCTATATTTTATAAAATAATCTTTTATTAAAACTGTTTTAATTTTTTTTAATGAAATACATGGGTTACAAAATTATCTTTCATGAATCTATATTACTTTATTGATAGTACTAAAAATCTTTATTTTGTTTATAGGTTTGGTTACAATAAAATTACAAGTACGTCAATACCAAATAATATATATGTTTTAATATAAATTTAACTAAGTTATTTAAAATCTCAAAAATAACTAAATACTTGAAACTAATTAAAAAAGAGTCTAAACATATTTCAATTTATTCAAGCAAAAATTAAAAATACGTTGATATAAATATATTATTTTATCTGAAATACTATTTAAACTTAAAAATATTACCTTTTTTGAAAGGATACACTTTAAAAATATTTTTAGTATTCTTAATGGATGCATCTCTTAAACAGAAAAAAAATCCTTTAATAAACAAATGCATTTTTCATGTAAAATAAAATAATTTTTTTAAATAGAGATAAAATTGAGGATAAGAAAAGAAATATTCATAAGCTATTCAATTGTTATGTGAATAATATCTCCCATAACTTAAAAGTTATAATCAGTTGGTAAAAAACACACACATTGAAGGTTCTATGCATGTTCTAAGTTATTATCTTGAAATTATTAATTGAAAAATATGTGCCACTTTGTATAATTTATATAAAACATCTTGTTCTTGTTTTCAAAGAAGTTTATACATCACAAAAGAGAAAAGATATATCCTAACTTTCCATAGACTGTTAAAATGTATAATATAATTAAAATGAGAAAATAACCAAAAAATAGCAATGAAATATTTAAAATGAAAAAGACACACAAATACATATAATATATTGTTCAACTAATACTATTTCTCAATAACCTTATCAGTAACAATTTTATTTATTTATTTCAATGATTGTTATACCAACCAAATTAGAACTAAAGTTATATGAATTTATTTTTACAGAATAATAAATTCTCGACCAACAAGATTTCCACTCAAAATGACATTACTACATTGTTTTTGGCATTATTGTCAATGTTATTGTTCGAGTATATTATTTAATATAATAAATATTTTTAAAATAAAATTATCATTTTATGTAGTCATAATAACTTACAAGTTCACGAGTTGATACATGTCGAAGTTTGTAAATATTAGCATTAAAAATAAACAAATGTTTTTTGGATTACAAACAAAATTTTCGTAATTGACTTTGCTGTTGTTGCCGTTAGAACGTTAGAAACAAAAAATTAAGATTTTTTAGACCATGCATGCACCCCTTCGATTCCATGACACAACTACACGCAACAACTACCCGTTTAACTAATCTATTATTTTTAAGTAATTAACTAATTAATCTCATTAATCTATGTAAAGACACATGCGTGAACTATTGTGACTTTTCATCACACAAACAGTTATTTTATCTTTTACAATTTTTTTGAACTGAGTTTTATCTTTTACTTTGCGGGAAGAAATAACAACAACATGACAAACAAAATCCAGATTTGTTTTGTTTATCCATTTATTTGTTCATGCAAATATATATATATATATATATTCCGTAACTATGTTTCGTTACGTAATCTAATTCAAGAACAATGATTACTGCACTTCATTCGTCTCTGTTTAAATGCAAGTCTCATGGTAAAAGAATTTGATCTTTGTCTTCTCTCATCCTCGTCTCCATCATTAATTAGGATCCATTACTATAGCACCAACGACAAGAAGGATACAACAATAATTTGAAACGGATATAAACAAATCTGTAAGTATAAAAGACAAACCTTTTCATCTAGTATAAGAAAATTGAGACTAATAATTTCATTATTTTGTTTTGGATTTTTAGCTATCCAAACACTTAAAACTCTTCCTACTATTTTTTTGTCTATAACGTTTCATTTGAATATCTTCTAAAAATTTGTAACCAACTAACTTCTTAGAATTTTTTTCCCACCATTTTATTAGCTCAATTAGTAAAAATTATATTTTGAAAAATGTATGGCATAGACTATTTATAGATTTTCAAAATCTATTTGAATAGTCACAACTATTCAATTTGAATAGTCACATTCTTCCAATTTAAAGGTAGTTACTCTCAAAAGATATTTATAAGTATAGTCATAATTTTTTACTTTTTAAAAGATATTTATATGAATTTTTGAAAAAAATATAACCTTCCAACATTGAGCTTTTAGAAAAAACACAACATTTTTGACATCTTTTAGAAAAGATACAACTTTTCAATTTAGAAAAGACACAACCTTTCGACATTGAACTTTTACAATAGAAAAAAACACAACCATTTTGACATCTTTTAGAAATGACACAAGTTTTCAATATAAGTGGAATTCACGACCTTTAAAATTAAATGGGATTGCTATTATTAGTAGATAAAAGTAAAAATAAAAATTGAAAGTTTATAAATAGAAAATATAAATAAATTTTTATGGTTTATGGTTTATATTCACAAACCAACATTATAATAGAGAACTTTAAACAAAATATTCTATAAAGTTTTTAGTCATTAATATATATATATATATATATATATATATATATGCATATATATAAATGAAACAAATTATCTTTAAGAAATATAATTATATAATATTCTGATATTTTTCTAATTATATAATATATTAATATTGTTAATTTATTGTTAATTTATTATTAAAAGGTAATTGATGTAATTATAAGCATCTTGTAATGCATCCATTCTAATTATTCTGTCAGTCTTATAAATCACTTAAGAATCGCATTCGCAAACTTTTACATCTGCATCTGAAATTTACGCGTTTAAACTAGTCATAATTAATTCAAAATCTTGAACGCAAAATCAGAAACAAGATGCATAATTATTAGTTTATATTTCGTGATTGCGGTTATAATTCACTAACCCTATTTGATAATCAAATTAAAATATTATCGCAGTATTAATAAAACATTTTAATATATTAATCGAAAGTTTGATAGAAAATATTTTCTTGAACACAAAGTCTACGTATATATACGTCTATATATCAAAAAATTGTGTTGTTAAATGTGCCAGTTGTTTTAACAAGAGAATTTGTACTCCCTACACACCAAATATCTCATATTTGCACTCCATACACTATATCCCTCCAATTTTTTTCCCCCTATCATTACCATTTTTCCCCCATTCTATGGTATCTCACCATTTTTAGTATATTCAGCAAATTAGCTCTTTTAACAATCCAAGGAGCTGATGAAAAAGTGGAAGTAATATATACCCAATCTAAGTTAAAAAAAAGATATATACCCTCTCTATGTCTCTAACTTGAAAAGTAGAAGTGCATTTTATAATAGTAGTATCTCTATCTCAATTTTTTTTATTTGTCAAAAAAAAAACTTGAAATAGATTAGCATTTCGCTCATGATCGAAAAGAACATAAGTTTTTTTTTTGTTCAACGGCACATAAGTTAAAATTCAAATAGACTACGGTGACAAAACATATAGATTCTCTAAAAGTGAAGGCCCAAGAAAAATCCAAAAGTGAGAATTTTATTACTCATTTCTTGGAATTTAAATTCCATTACAAGATCTGTATTCCGTATACTAAAAATACCAAAAATGCAGAAAAGAGAAGATACATATTTACATATATTAGTAATTTAGTACTAGTTAAAGATTCCATCCTCGTGTGTAGCCAGTACGAGCTGATCAAGGTGATTTCAGTGCCTCTTGTCTTCCCTTCGATATAAATGCATTAAGAACTTTTCGTTATTTTTTTAAGAAAGAAAAAAAAGGAACTTCTCGGTTTTTTCACATAATTAACATTACATAATCTTAGGATTTGTACGTGGAAGTTATCGAGAGAATCATTGTTTTCCCCGATATTATTACAGCGTAATTATTGTTAAGTAATTCATTATTATGAGTCTTTCATTTATTGGTGATTGGAGTCGAATTCTTGTCTCTTTGTGATGAAGAGAGGATGGCATCAATGGCGTCTCTAACTTGAGAAATGTCTGGAGCTTTTCCTCCTTGTGCTGGCCAAAACTCATCGGTCGCAAGTACCTAACAAATATTAAGATTAACTTTATACGTTACTTACAATACACAAAACTTAGTAGGTTTACATATATATCAATCAATCTCATGTAATATTTTTTGAGGGATGTTTGTCATAATCAATATACCTTAACTTGTAACTGAAGAAACTTGACATAACTAATAGCCTTCTCTAACATCGTCACCAGATCAACCTTCAAGAAATAATACCCCTCATTATCAAAACACTTAATTTAATAACTGTATATAAGTTTGACATAAAATATCCATTTGATGGATGTGTACCTTGGTGCCATTGGGCACAAGTTCTTGCAATATCTTGAGACGTTCACTTATCCTTTCTCTTCGGTTCTGAAAGACATATAATAACATATGAGTTAACAAATATCGAATAATTGGCATTCTTGGGTTTTATACAAACGACTGTAAAAGTAAAGAAAGCAAACCTTGGCTGCTAGGCTTTGTGGATCTTTAGGTGGAGTTATTGGCTTAGGCTTGGCTTTCCCGTTAGCGCCGCTCCTCGGTTTCTTTGAGGGTGGTTGAATGCTCTCTCCCTATTCATAATTCAGTGATAACATATAAGTAAGCTTTTATACATAAAATATTCACAAAAGCTCCGGGGGTTAATATGTGCTTGTAATTACCGTATAAGAACGTTTGTTTCCAGCGGATTTAGGCGAGAGAGACTCATCTCTAGAACCAGTGGTCACAGCAGTTGAATCGGAGTATAACCATTCTTTATGGCCTTGATTTATCCCCGGAGTTTCAATAGGTCTAGGGCTAATAATATCCATATGGTGCTGACTCCAATTTGTGAAGCCGTAGCTCATGTTGTTTCCTTCCAAAAAAGAGAAGCCACCACCGCAACTTATGGTTGGATGAGGAAAGCTCTCATGATGATTGTTGTTGTCGAAGTTAAGAAATGATGATCCGTTGAAATCTAACAAAGAGTTGTGATTTTCAATAGATTCGCCGGAAGGGTAAAACACAATCCCTTGATGATTTTGTTGATGATCTGAATTCATCGTGCTACTGCTAGAAGCCAATCCATAATTCTCCGGTGATGAGAGATCTTCGGATGAGGAGGAGTTTTGTTTTGCGATGTAATTAGACTCGTTGGGATGGTCATTCAGGAGTGCCATTAGACACTAATAAGGTTCTGATGAGTGTTTTGGTTAGGTTTTCTTTGTGGGTGGTTTTCAAGTTTATCTATTGGTAAGCAAAGAGAGACAATGTTCTTGTGTAGTTATGTTATGATAAACGTTTATATAAGTGGTTATGTCTAATATTATATTTAAACTGGTGACGTATTTAAGGATTAAAAAAAGAAATTATGCAATTTGACAACTGATTAGAAAAAGAAGCTGGCATTAAATCAAAGCCACTATTTAAATTCATTTTTTTTAAATCTTATCACTTAAAAGCTTTGAAGTCATGAATGTTATAGTTCTTAAATCTAGAGCTAGACATGTATTTAATTTTTATGTACATTGTCCTTAACTTCGACAGCAATATTGGAGTGGTTGCATGCCGAAAACGCATATAGGTCTTGGGGGTAACTAAACGTGTGTGTTATTTACTTATATTGGAGTTATTCCGACCCTTTTAACATAGGCCCGAATGTCTCCCTTTTCTTTCAAATGAAAAGAAAATGTGAATGAATATGTGTTGCGACAGACGGGATGCGTCTTACTCGGCTACGAACCTATTAACTGGGTGCTTTTATCTAAATCGGCAAACAATGAAAAATCGGGAGAAAAGGTAAAACCCGTTTAGAAAGCATATCAACAGATTGACAACGAAAATTAATACTCTCTATATCCCTAACGAGTGCATACTTGTCATCCATTCTTTAACTATTCCACCTAAAAACAATTACCTTTGGTAAACACCGATATCAGCAGTCGAGACACACGACAAAAACATCTACACACACATAAATATAGCTTTGTTGCGTTTCTTTCACCCATTATTATTCGATTTCGTCCTACTTAACCACACTTCTCATGTTCTTTGCTCCTATTAACTATACTTTTTTATACAGACACTAAGTTTTTTTCGCTCTAATTATTTGAAGCCATTTGAGATTTTTTAATATAGTAAAACTTAGTACATTTTTGGCTAACCAACATGACTCCCCACGGTTAATTTATTCCTTATATTTGGTTAACTGAAATTTGAAATGTCTTCTGAAAATAATTTTAAATTATTTCCTAAGGGTTAATTAGTATGAACTCCTCAATTTAGTTGTCATATATATATATATATATATATATATTTACATAATTTCACATAAAAGGAAATTAAATCCTAAAATTTCTTTTTTTTTTACTTGCAATTATCGTATATGATTGTACTATAAACAGAATATCTACCTCAAAAAGTTTAAATCAATTGAATCGAGTCTGTACCATTTATAACAAACTCCAAACGTTAAACAATTAATCTTGGTGTTATCAATAAGTTATTTATTGCAAACAGTTTAGCAGTTCGGTGTTTTGGTAATAAAGTGGTGGAAAATTTGTCATCAAATACGATTAGCCACTGTAAAAATGCACATGATCAACACTTAAACTTACGAATTAATTTATAATTTAGTATAGAGAAAAATCTAGATGTCGAGGAAACGTATGGATCTTGTATCATATACATCATTATCTTATAGAGTGATAAAAACAGAATGAATGAATGTAAATGAAAGTGCTGTATATTACTTTATTTATGAGTAATTCATCGGGATTGTTAGCTGGCAGTAAGGTGAAATTAATGAACTCAGACTTATATAACTACACAATGTTTATTAATTAAGAGAAACAGAGAACATAGAAGCAAAAGCATCGCCGTATCTGCCGCTAATCTGCACGTCTTTTTGATTCCATTTGTATTGCAATTGTTTCGATGATTCATTTCCCCCCGAAGCTGCTTCTTACTTTCATTTCTTTTATCGACACGTCGACTTTGGAGTAATATACTGCGTATCTTTTTTGGTCAACATATACTACATATCTATTAATCTAGTTTGTTTTAATTTCGAGCCCTATATAAGCTGAAAATAGTATTTTGATACTGGAATGGATTAGTGCCTTTACTGAAATATTGATTTGATTTTTTTTCAGGCTTGTTTAAAATATAGATGCATTTTTATGTGTGAAATGATAAAATAACATCAAAATATTTTGAAATGTTTTAAGAAAGTAAAGATGCATTTAGCTGCGAATAAAAATAAGCAATAATTATATTTATGTACATATATATTAATTATTAATTTTTATTTGTATTGGAATCATATATTTATAAATTTTTATTTGTATTGGAATCATATTAACTAATTTATAGAGAAATTTATAAATTTTCTACTATACATTATAAAGAAGTATATTTATTAATTTGCTAGAGAAAAAACATTTAGTTATTAATAATTTATTTTTAATTTAAGGACATTGTGGACCGACCTTTTTAGCAAAAAAAAAAATTTCATTGCGGACCGACCAAATACGGATCAAGGATCACAAAGCCGGCTATAACCCCTTTTTTTTTGTGTGGACAACACTCGGCTAAAACCCAAAAGCTCAAATTCAGCAAGACGGATAGTTTCTTACATGTTAAACGCAAACTTATTTAATAGGCAGTGTCTAAAGTATACGACCTTAATAAATTAGATTAATTCATTAATAAGCACGTAGTATATATATTTCTCTTTTCGGAAGAACACGTAGTGTATTTTGATCATAATAATAATCAAATTGATAAAAATCTCATAAGTCGGTCGAAACCATATTATAAGTTCAGAACAAAAAATAGTGCAGTAAACTCTTTCAACAAAAAAAAAAAGTACCGGAAGGTAGAAACGAAAAATCTCATTTCGTTAGTTTGTTTTTTTCTGAACAGTATCTCATTTAGTTTGTTAATGTTCAAAATTCTTTTTAACCTCAGTTGTAGTTGTAACAAAAATTGAAAAAGATGAGATCTCTTTGTATTCTATAATACAAAGTCAAGGTGTCACTACTTATATAAATCCAAAACCTAATTCTGATTATAAAATTTAAGACCCAACTAATACTAATAATTAAAATATAAAAGTAATAAGATTAAAAAATTAGTGATAAATAAAAGACAAAATGTCATTATATTAATAGGAAAATATTATCAAAACTACAGTGTTGAAAGATACATTTCATCGATTTGAAACTATAGTTGACATGTGACTTCAATCCCTGTCGGAGGAACACCTTTTCAGGTTTTACCACTCATTTTCTTGGAGTCTAGCAAAATTCTGATATCAACTTGCTCTCACAACCGTTTTAATAGAAGATTACAAAGAATTGTCCTGTTGTATTTGTGTTTTAACCCAATTTGACACTATAGATACAACTAAGGAAGCATAATTCAAGAATGAAAGTCATTCCTTTGCTACTATATTTGCCACTCCATTTCCATCTCGAGACTGAAAGACAAAGCTTGCTTCTTCAAAATGACATTGAAGGTTCAAAATTTTAAAGATTGGGCCATATTTTCTTATTGGGTCATATCTTCAAAATGACATTAAAGGTTCAAAATGTCAAAGATTGGGTCATAGCAATATCAAGATAAGAAAAATAATCCAATTTGTTTTTTGTGTATGTGTGGGACAGCTTCTGAACTTGTTCTCCTCCATGATTAGAATTTCTTGTCTCTGTGGCATATATGAATGTTCAAACGAAGAAAGAAAGACCCGTTCAATTTTATCAATACCATTTTCATAAGATATATTTCTATGCACTAAAAGTTTACGTGAAGACACTTACCAAATAATTCAAACTAAATTTTGGTATAATTTGGAATTTTGAACAATTTTTATTAATATTAAATTTAATAAGGGAAAATTTCTTTCAAATTATAAATCACCAAATCCTTTTTTTGATGAAAAAATCACAATAGCAAAATATTTTGAGAACTATTCAAAATTTTCTGCAAAATCTCCAACCCTAAATATAAACTAACTCATTTTAAATTAAACTGTGAATAATTCCTTAGAGTCCAATTAAGATAGTGATTTATGGTATTAAACTAGCCAAAAACTATTTGGTAGGGAACCAAATCTTGATGAAATCTCACTATGTTGGCAAGATTACTTTTTGGGTTCAAAACAATGGTTATAATCTAGCAAAACAAAACAATGGTTGTAAAAAAAAAGTTGTAAAGCTCACATAAACAAAATTTCTAAATAGAGAAAACACTACCAAATCAGTCAAACAAGCGTTCCAATTAGGAAAAAAAATATCAAATTAAGAAAAAAATGATTTCATAATTATTGCAATTTTTTTCATAATTTAATTGTTTATACTCTGAGCTTCTAATCTTAGGATTAAGATGGTTGTGGTCATGGCTAAGTTATAGTGGATGGGGTTAGAATCAACAGTTTGTTTCTCAGATGGGTGTGGGAAGAAAGCGAGTTCTATAATCAACAGTTACGGTTACTCGACGATGAAATCTCTGACGGGCTAGAGAATTGGGATGGAGAAAAAAAAAAGAAAAAAAAATCGTAGTTTAGAAAACTATGGTGAAAAAATAGAGAGAATATTAACATTTTACCAAAAAAAAAAAATAGGGAGAGAAGAAAAAGAATGTTAATTGCTGTGGAGAAGAAGAAGAAGTGTTTAGCTCAAATTTTGATTTTTTAGATATGTTTAGTTAAAAGGATTTTTTTGGTAAATCACATCAAAATACCTCACACCAGGGTATGTAAAAGTGTAAATAGAGAAAATAAAAGTACGTCAAGACATAGTTTTTTCAATTATTGTCGTCGGCAATTAATTTTAAAAAGCTGTTTAGCTAAATAACTCTCTCTTACTAAACACAAGACTGAAAATTAACTAACAGAGACAAAAACATTAACTCCTTGTTCCAAATTTAGAACGTCAATCATTGCCTTCGGTTCCTCCGCTCCTTCTCAGTTTCCTCTTAAACCGCATAAAAAAAACAAGAACGCGTCTCCCAAACGCATCTTCCGAATCTCTCCGACAATGGCTCTCCAAGCCACTACTTCTACGTTCTCCTTCTCCGCTCCTACTTTCCGATCAACTCCTCCTCACGCATTAACCTCAAAGCGTCGTCTCTCCATCACAGCTTCTTCTTCAGGACTCTCTTCTCCTCCCCTCCTCTCGCTTTCACGATCTAATCTCAAAGGTTAGCCATTTCTTCACTTGATTTTTTTGAAATGATTAAAAAAATAAACTTTCGTTGATCCCTAGATTGTCCCTCATCAATCTTCTGGATCTAGCTGTTTAATGTTACTGAACAGTAAAGTCTTATGAATGTATATAGCATTGTATAATCATCATTAATAACAAAGTTCACATTTTTTCTAATGTTTAAAAAGGAAGAGCCTTTGCTAGTGATGGCTCAACGCAAGAGTCTCCCTCTGTGGTCTGTTTCGGAGAAATGCTTATCGACTTCGTACCAACCACAAGTGGGCTTTCTCTGGCCCAAGCACCAGCTTTCAAAAAGGCTCCAGGTGGTGCCCCTGCTAATGTCGCCGTTGGTATCGCTCGTCTCGGTGGCTCTTCAGCTTTCATTGGCAAGGTGAGACACTTACCTCCGCATCCTATTTTGATTTTGAACTATCTGTGAATGTGTTGTTGTTGCTAACAGGTTGGGGAAGATGAGTTTGGTTATATGCTTGCAAACATCCTCAAGGACAACAATGTGAACAACGAAGGCATGCGTTTTGATCCTGGCGCCAGAACTGCTTTAGCTTTCGTCACTCTGACAAATGAAGGCGAACGTGAGTTCATGTTCTATCGAAACCCCAGCGCCGACATGTTGTTAGAAGAGTCTGAGCTTGATTTGGATTTGATTAAAAAGGTAAACTAACTATCAACATTTTTTTTAGTTGTTACTTTTAATGAAATCAATTATTTTGAGTCTTGTGTTGCAGGCGAAGATATTCCATTACGGTTCGATAAGTCTGATCACGGAACCGTGCAAGTCAGCTCACATAGCTGCGGCGAAGGCAGCTAAGGAAGCTGGTGTGATTCTTTCGTATGACCCTAACCTTAGGCTCCCCTTGTGGCCTTCTGCTGACAACGCTAGAGATGAAATCCTCAGCGTTTGGGATACTGCTGATATTATTAAGATTAGCGAAGAGGAGATTGAGTTTCTAACGAAAGGAGAAGATCCTTATGATGATTCTGTCGTCAGGAAGTTGTTCCATCCTAAGCTGAAACTACTCCTTGTTACTGAAGGTCCTGAAGGTTGTCGGTACTACACAAAGGTTGTTAAGAGTCCCTCTCCCCTCTCCCTCTCCTTCTTTTGATTTTGATATCCAAACTAAACTACGTAGCCTTAGTCTTGATACTCAAAGTTAATGATGTTTTTTTTTTGTTTTAAAAATATTTTTTAATTTACAGGATTTTAGCGGGAGAGTGCATGGGTTGAAGGTGGAAGTAGTGGACACGACAGGTGCTGGAGATGCGTTTGTTGCTGGAATACTATCTCAACTAGCATGTGATCTCTCTTTGCTTCAGGTAAACTTTGATTCTTGTCATTTGTTTTTTTTTGAGCGTTTGATAAGCTAAGACGAAGTTTAAGCTATAGTAATCAGCCTAGGAGTGGATGTAGTGGTGTTGAGTTGGTTTGAGAGCAATTATTAGAATAGCAGTTTCAAAGCTTTGTTCTTAGTCAGAGTCATCACATTTGTTATGCTCTCATTGTTTGACTCAGGACGAAGAAAGACTGAGAGAAGCTCTAATGTTTGCGAATGCGTGTGGTGCCTTAACGGTGAAGGAGAGAGGTGCAATACCGGCACTTCCTACTAAAGAAGCTGTACTTGAGGCCCTACTCAAAGCCGTCGTCTAAAATCAAAAAAACAAAGAGAAAATGAGAAAGCAGATTCAGATTTTTGTTCATCAAATCTGTATTGGTTGTTTCTTGTAACATAGCTGTATGTTATTAGTGTATTCTCAAATTGTTACTATGCTAGCAGCTAACTAAACTAGCCTGTTTTGTCAAGTCAAGAGGTATTTAAAAGAAAAAACTATTTCTTTGCATTTTCCTAAATTATATTTATAAAGAAGTAATTAAGTTTAAAACATTTACAGTGACACAAAAAAAAAATCTCTCTTTTTAGTTCTTGCGAGTATCTATTTTACCTTCCCTACAAAAGAACATTATCATTATCATCATCATCTTCAAACTCTGTTACTCCGAGCATTGCAAGAGCAAGATGACTCTTCATCTCAGATTTTGTCCTTTGCAACTGCGGATAACAGTCCATTAAACTCGAAAGATTTGACTTTGTCCTGCTTGAAAACGTCCTTAGCTCTACTCTCCTCCTTTCACCGCCTTTCAAAATCGAAACAATCTCTTTCATTCCAGGTCTACGTGACTCCTCATCGGTCACACATGCTCTTGCTGCTTGGATCATACGCTCCATTGCAACCGAGTTCTTTCTAGTACATGTCAGCCTTGGATCTAGCAACTCCTCTATAGCCTCCATCCCTCTACGTAACAACGGTTTCGCCTGCCAAAAATACGGTTATTACACAAGTTTAACTACACTTGAACGTTCATGTATTTGACAAGTACTTTGGTTCGAGTGACTACTTGGACGACACTAATATTACATGATGGGGTCGAACCCCCATGATATTAAAAAAAATATATATATATATATACAGATTCTGGTGAACGATGAACAGTTGAACCATAATTTGTAGTTCAACCAAGATTGACCTGAATTTAGCAGGCTAATGTCACAAATTAAATGGCATTTGGTTGGAAATTAGGATTTAATTTACCATATTTAGAAATAAGTTAGTGGGGAAGCTTGTGGAATTTAAGTTACTACAAGTCAATAGGTTTGGTTTAGTAGTAGTTATCAGAAAATAAAAGATAACAAGACACTTACCCAAACTACCAAATTTTCTTCACCAGATGGTCTTCTTACTTCAATGGGCTTTCGACCCGTTATTAGCTCAAGTAACACGACTCCAAACGCGTACACATCTGTCTTGTCTGATATCTTGCCGTGTTGAAAATACTCTGGAGCTAGATAACTACAACAAGTTTCCCAAAATGTTTGCATTACTTTTTATTTCCATATATAGTAGTAATGACTTTATTGGATCTTAAAGGTTTCAAGCTAGATACCCGAATGTTCCTTTCACGGTCTTACACAGGAAAGGAACCGATGGTGCAGCTGTCCATGTCGCCAACCCAAAATCACACAACTGAAAGAAACTGTGGTTAAACAGAACACTGATAAAATGGCCAAGAAGTGGTTTAACTCTCCTTACCTTTGGCTTTTTGTTTGAGGAAAGAAGAATTATGGAGGGTTTAATGTCTCTGTGCACAACGCATTGCTCAGTGCCGTTATGCAAATAGGCTATGGCATCTGCAATGCCTAAGGCGATCTTGTACCTTGTTGACCAAGGCAAACAAAAGGGAACCTTCACACCTCTCTTCTTCTTTTTCTTATCTAAATTCGGAAAGCCAGCAAAGAAACCATCAATCTCTAACACAGCTTGCAATCAATGGTTGTGGAAAGAGAGAAGATCAGCTGAATACCGTGTAAATAGTGTTCGAGGCTGCCACCAGAGACATACTTGTACACCAAGAAAAGCCCTTGCTCGGGGTCGATACAGAACCCTAGAAGAGGCACAATGTTAGGGCACTGAAGAGAGCTTGCAATCATTAACTCTCTGCAAAAGGACTTTGGGGATTCTGTATCTTCTTTGTCAAGTCTTTTGATAGCCAAGGCTTTTCGCCAAATCCCCATTCTGCCCCTATATACATAGCTACAAGCTCCTCTTCCCAACACTCTCCCTAACCAAAATTACAACAGAGAATCACAAAACTCATCAACTTCCTTTTTTTTTTTTTTTTCAAAACTCATCAACTTTCAAGTAGGTGTGTTGTCATATGTTTAGGGGTTTAGGCTTTTACCTTTTGAGAAATTGCGAGTGGCGGTGACAATTTCACTGTAGCTAAACCGGATCAAGGTATTGGTCACTGGAGAAATGCTCTTCTCAAGTGAAAGAGCCGTCGACCAATTCATCTCAACCGTCGGTTTATCTGTCTCCTTAACCTCGTTAACCAGAAGAACCGTCGCTGATCCTTCAGACACTTGAAAAGACGATGATGGTTGCTCCCTTCTGATCTTTTCCAGCTCCACCTGTGAGCAAAGACTAAACCTAAATGACGACTGTCCTGAATATGGGTCTGACTCAATAAACGTTGGTCTTGTTTCCTCCAAAAGCCAAGCTTTGTTATGCTCATGAGAGCTCTCTCTGGTTCGACCAGAGAGGAAACAAGCAAAACCCAAATCAAGAATCATTTCTTTTCTTTTTTTTTTTTTTTTTGTCAAAATGGGTTTTGATTACTGAAGAGATCTGAAGATGACAAATCAAATACCCAGAAAACAAGAACAAAAGAAAAAGGAGGCAGAAAGAAAATGACAAGTTTTCTCTTTTGAATTTTCAAAAATGAAAAGTTGATTCTTTAAAGCTTTTGCTTAAAGCACTCTTTGCATTAATAAAATGAAAGAAAAGTTTCAAGAAGAGGAAAGATGAATTAAATCGTCAGTGTATTGTTTGATGTTGGTGTGATGTTGGAGCAAAGAAAAAGAGTGGAGGGGGAAGATAATTGTGAAAATATTAATTATTTTGAATAATTGTTAGGCTTACAGTTGGATGACGATAATTGGGTATTAATTAATTGTTTGAATAATTGTTAGAGCAATGACTCTTGTTAATACAGAAAGATTAGTTGGTAAAGCGGTTGTTAAATGCTAAAAGAGGGACAAGACCAGAGCCCACGACCACGAGATGATGAGGGTCATAATCAATTATGGAAAACTAGACTAATTAGTTCTGACTCATTTTTTGTTCTTTTTTTTTTTTTAAATACCTCGATCAAAAAATCAAAATGTCTACAATGTTTTTGATATGTTCATCATCTTATATTTTTGTGTTTTCTTCTCTCTTCTTGGTGGGATCAGCATTTTAAAGTTACTATAATAAATCAAAATGTTTTTGAAACACCTCGATCAAAACATTTCAAAAAATCCATTGAAAATTCTAAAGTAAAATCTTACAAGACTTTACTAAATAATTTAATGCTAAATACTGGAAGCCTATATAGTACAATAATAAAAAAATACATCCAAGTTCATAACACTCGATTCTCAATGGTTTCAATGATCTCTTGCTCGAGTCCAAACAATTGATCTTCACTTGCAACACAAAAACGGCATGAATTACAATTACTTAGTGATAGCGCGTTCAATAGTCACTACCATTCACATGCAACACAGTACAACGAACAGCTTTGTCAAGCTATAAGATTCATTTTAACCATCTCTTAATCTGTTTTCATTTTCATATTTAGTAAATTTTCATCCACACAGCTATTTTCGAATACTTAGTTATTCCTAAACATTTCTAACCCCCAAGATCACTTATGATCCAGAGATCATATGGGCATAAAGCCAACATACGGCTTAATTAAAACCACTTGACCGAAGGTCAGTCATGGACTCATGGTCATCAACAAAGCTCGACCGGAAGGTCCCTCATGTTCCTTATGGTCTTCGATCGAGCAAGCTCGACCTGACTGTCCCTCATGGTCCTCGACTAAGCTATTGTTTATCCAGATAAATAACTTACCTACCATCTTCTAGCATCATATCATCATACACAAAACAAACAGTCAAAAGTATTGGCTCCAAGTTTAGTTAGATTGATGAAGTTTAGATTGTCGAAACAACTATGTGTGGATAAGAGTTCAGTTTTATGTGGATAACCAAATTTCTTTGACAGCAAAGATTCAGATAATGTGTATTGGAAGCCATTTTAATTGGAATTTTGCCGTGATGACTTCCAAAAGTTTTATACTAACTGCAACAGCTTGAAGCATGGATTCAAGATTTTCTCTCAAACTCCAGATATGGAGACTAAGAGCTTACAAATTTTACATTTGGCTACATATTCTCTTCATCTCGCTAACCAGCAAATTGACACAACAATGTTGAAGAAGGACAACCATCTGGCGAGAGTAGCCAACTTAATTATGAGGCACAACTAATGCAAAGCGAGGATATGGAGAAGACACAATAGCAACCAGTGGACGTACAAGCTACTGAGTAAGGGACAAATAAGAAGATTCAAGATACAATCAAGCAACAATTTCACTCGGAGAGACTTCTGATGTCAAAGGATCGGTGATTCCTTCATGCCACCACAAAAACCATGTAGATTTTGCATTGGGATTGCTAAGGATTATGGAGTCAACTATAACAAGTCTAAATCTTAAAGATATCATGAAGATTTTTAACTCGAACTTAGAATTATAGTATAAAACTTAATTAAAATATTAGTGTTTTTAAAAGTTATCACTTTAAAGATTTTACAGCATTTACCAATAATGTTTTAAAAAAAAGGTAAACAAGTATAAAATAATGAAAAATGTTAAATATAATGGTAAAATAGAATAAATTTGAAATTTCAAACTTTGCATTCTGTTTTTGATTGGTTATTATTAAAATGGATATTTTATCATAATAATGAAAACCAATCAAATTTAATAAATTTTACGTCTTAATTATTACGATTATATTAAATACATTTCATGTAAAATAAAAAACTACACGTATATAGTTTTTTTTTGGTCAACAGAAAATACTACATATACTGAAAAGTTATAGTGAAGATGAACAAGGTCCACATACAATTTCATAGCTTTTAAAATTATTACTTTCCTTTTTAACTTTTTCTCCTTGTCATCGTATAACTGTTTTTGTCGGTTTGCTGAGATATTTGTTTCACAGCTTCGGAGTAAAGAAAAAAAGAGCATTTCGTCGTCTCTGAAGCGAGAACCCCAAAATCGATCGAAGAAATGGCGGATCAGCTAACGGACGAACAGATCTCCGAGTTCAAGGAAGCTTTCAGCCTCTTCGACAAGGATGGCGATGGTTCGTCTCTTCTCATCCTCCTCTCTCTCTCGCTGCTCCGATCGATAGTTTATCGTCCTCAGATTCATATCTTATATACTCTGATTCGTGTGGTTTGCCTTCATTGCTTATTGTGATTGAATCGATTGATTTTAAGTCTCGTTTGATGTCGTGTTTGGGTCTAGATTTGGTTGATGATGTTTACTTGTTATTGCTTCGTGTTTTATCTTTCTTGATTGTTCTATCAATGATGTTTCTTTAGAAGCTGCCTTGTGTTGAATGCGGATCCTATTGGCTTAGTGAATATATTATCGGTGGTCTTTGTGTTGTGTGTATTCTGCATTGTTTGCTTAAATCATGTTTTCATCTGTATATCAATCTGATTCTTTCATACTTGCTTTGTATTATTTGGGAACAGGTTGCATCACCACCAAGGAGCTGGGGACAGTGATGCGGTCTCTAGGACAGAACCCAACCGAAGCTGAGCTCCAGGACATGATCAACGAGGTGGACGCGGACGGCAACGGCACCATTGACTTCCCTGAGTTCCTGAACCTCATGGCTAAAAAGATGAAAGACACGGACTCGGAGGAAGAGCTCAAAGAAGCTTTCAGGGTGTTCGACAAAGACCAGAACGGGTTCATATCCGCTGCAGAGCTCCGCCATGTCATGACGAATCTAGGCGAGAAGCTTACTGATGAAGAAGTTGAGGAGATGGTCCGTGAAGCTGATGTTGATGGAGATGGTCAGATTAACTACGAGGAGTTTGTCAAGATTATGATGGCTAAGTGATTTATATATATGGTAAGCTAAGAAAAAAACTAAGAAAAGTGGTGGTGATATTAACCTTTTATTATCTAGAAGAAAAAAATCGATCTGTTGTTGATTGAGCTTAGTAGTTTTCAAGGTTTTAATTAACAGACATTGGTTGACGAATATCTTTTTATTTTGTGGGTTTTTTCTTTGTTGGCATGTTTTTTTTGATATTGGTAGCTTGTGTGTATTGCCAAAAAAAAACTTTCTGCGGGAAGAGGGCCCAATTACACGAACTACGACATATAATACCTATCACACTGCCACAAACTGATTTGCTGATTTTGCGATGTCACATAATAACTAACATTCATTAAGCGTCAAATGAAAGCATTTTCTTAGGAAGCTGGGGCTTGAGAGAAGGGTGGAGTAAATTGATAGTGTGGTCAGTGGTGTATATATTGGATAATGTCAAACTCAAAACATATAGGTTTGTTGATAAAAGATCGCCTTGAAATCCTCCAAGCAATAAACTAATTATCTCAAGTTTTCGTATGATAATTTGCTCTTATGTAGATAATAAGACTCAGCGGACTTGAGATTATGGGATTTCTCAGGATTGATGTGGAGCCATAAGACAAAAGATCATCTCATTTACAAAGTTTCGTATTTGTGAATATTAAAACTAAAAATAATATTGAATATTTTATTTCTTTACATATTTAAAAATTCAAATACTATAATAAAATCCGGTATTTTTATTTATTAATTTTAACTAAAATTTGCTTTTTATATCTCATCAAATATTATTTGATAGATTTTTATAATTTAATAAGTTGATATATTAACTTTTTTTACAAAATTTTATTGTAAGGGGGAATTTTTTTAATGAAATATTTTCAAATCAATAATCCAGTATGCCTATGACTTATGTAATAAAGAGTCTAATAATGATTTTTATATACTAATTTTAAATCAAAAGGTATCCCATAGACATAAAAATCTAATATATTATTATCTTACGATTATTTACTATATCTGAATTATAAATGATGAATTATCAAGAGTTTAATAGGAAAATGCTCTTAGAATCTAAACAGAATTATGTATACTAGAATTTAAACTAAAAAGATATTATATTGGCAATAAATCATAATCAAAATCATTTAAAAGATATAATACCAAAAATTTCGCAGAATCTAAACAAATCTTGTATACTAACTAAAATATATTCAACTTAACATAAAAGATCTGATATATCATTATCTTTATCTAAGATATCTTATACAATAAAACAAGGTATGCTCTCTCCTTATTTACTATAATCAGAACCTTAAAGATTTAAAAATAGAATGTGCTATCAAGAGAAAATGTCATAGAATCTAAAGAGAATCCTGAATATAGAAATTTAAGTTAAAAAATATCCTGTTGACATAAAATCACAACCGTAACAGGAAATCTTACTAATATAGTATAGTTAAAGTCATATTAAAAAAATCAGAATTAATACTCTGTACTCTAACTCACGCAATCTTTAACGCGATTTCAAAACCGCGTTATCATTCGTCACTCCCCTATATATAACAAACTACCTTCTTCTCCTCTCTCTCTCAGTTTTTATCTCTCTCTCTGTTGCAATGTCGAAGAGCGGAAGATATTGCTTAGGATCAATGGAAGACATCCGAGCAGTATTCCAGCGCTTCGACAAAAACGGAGACGGGAAAATCTCAATCGACGAGCTCAAAGACGTGATCGGAGCTCTCAGTCCCACGGCGTCGCCGGAAGAAACGACGTTGATGATGAAGGAGTTCGATCTCGACGGTAACGGATACATCGACATGGACGAGTTCGTCGCTCTGTTCCAAATCGAAGACGGTGGCGATATTCGAGATCTGAAGGAAGCGTTTGATCTGTACGATTTGGATGGTAACGGACGGATCTCAGTGAACGAGCTTCACTCGGTGATGAAGAATCTCGGCGAGAAGTGTTCCCTTGAGGATTGCAAGAGGATCATTAGCAAAGTTGATGCTGACGGTGACGGTTGTGTTAACTTTGAAGAGTTTAAGAAGATGATGATGAACGGCAGAGCTACTGCTTGACTTAACGGCGAGGAATCGTTTCCTTTTTTTTTTTGTATATATTCAATTTTTAGTTTTAGGTTTTATCGATTAAACTGGATTAATCTTTGTTTTTCCTTTGGTTTTTTAATCTTATGGATTAATTAGGGATTTTAAGTTCTTAATTGTAAGGTTTAATCGATTTTTTTATTTTAATAATTATTTACTAAAATGGTTTAATTTGTAAAGATGGTTTGATCATATGCATCTTGTGTTGTGTGGATCGGTTAAAGATACAGTTATACTTCACGATCCCATGTGATCCTATTAACTGTTTCTCCGGTATCTCGCTGGCGCATTAATAACACGTTACTCACGATACGAGCTTTTATTTTATTAATTAAAAAAAACAAAAAAATCATCAATAATAAATTGTTATTATAATATAAATATAAATTTGTTTTAGATTATTATTTTATAAAATATATAGCCCATAGAATAAAGGGTGATTGTAATGAGTTGTAGATTTTTTGCCAAGATAAAAAACTAAAATCAAATTAAACATATAAAATACCATCACTCAATTAATCACCACATATAAAAGCTCTGTTTCTTAAACTAAAGACGTTGGAACATATGGTGAAACCACAATGCATGATAATTGAAAACATTTTCTTATAGAGAAGAAACAAAGTAGACTCTATATAAATAGTACATAATATATGTTATATTCTACTTACATATAGATTAATATATTTGAACATCATATAAAAATCATATAGAATCTATTGTGATTTGATAGATACATTGTATAAAAACTCTATAAATCTTAACTCTCATCTCCCTTCAATACTAAATCCTAAATCATAATTAATAAACCATAAACCTAATTATAAAATACAATATACTTATACTATTTTAATAAAATTAAAATTTGAAATACTTATAATAAAAATTGAATAGAACATTTCAAATGGTATACTACATTTTAATTTAAATAGAATGTTTTATTCGAAAATAGATTTTGTTTATTTGTGGACAATTAAAAGTTGCTTCCAAAAATCAGATGTTTCAATAGAATATTAGACAAGATGAAACAAAATTATAAGTTACGCATGTGAACACTCTTCCATCATACACTATTATGCAAATGAAAATATAAATAAAATGGAATAGACGAAATAGTATAGTACATATTGATTTAATTATCAGATGGTCTAAAAATACTACACTATGTATATGTTAAATTAGCAAGGGAAATTACACGTCATGTACTAGACTTTTACCCTAATTAACCAAATACCCTGAATCCCACAATGTGATACCTTTCTCCATAGACACAAACTAATCACATCATAGGTATTTTCATTTTTTTGGGTTTTAAACCAATTCACCCAATTAGCAAATAGGATAAAAATCAATTTTACAGTTGCTATATTAAGATGTGATGGTGGTTATGAAGAATCGGTGGGTAGATTGGAAATATGTAGCGGAGGTTACAAAGTTAGTGATGGTCGTGGTGGCTATGATGATGGTGGACGTGTGATGGATTTGTTCATGAAGGAGTTGATGGTGATTACGGAAGAGTTGATGGTTGTTACAGCGGAAGAGGTGGTGGTTTAATTGACGGTAGGGAAACATGTGGTGGTGGTGATTACAGCAGTGACAATGGTTACCGGAGTGGCGACGATTACCGGATCGGCGAGCAATTGGTGGTTGTGGTTTTCGAAGAAACCGTGATCATGGATATAGGCACTATGGTGGTGGCCATGGTGATGATATGGTGGTGAAAGATGAAGTGATATATATGGGTACGGAGGAAGCAATAGTGGTTAGGAGAAGTAGTTACCGGGAAAAAAAACAAAAAATGAAAGAGATAAATAGTGAGGGCAATAGATTCATAATTATAATTTGTATGAATGCTAGTGCAATTTCTTTTTTTAATTTTCTAGAGAAATTTCTGCTTGAATGGTTAACAAGTTTTAGACTAAATTTTTGTTGTCTAGAGTATTTACAGTTACAATCAATCACCTATATAGTGTTGGGTAGAACATTTTATGGATATATCATCTATTTTTTGTATATTTATTTGAATTTATTTTATTAGAAAATATTTTACATTTTAACCGTAATTCATATATCAAATATATATCATCCAAAGAAAAGTATATAAGAATGCTAGTCCATATAATTGATATTTATTTACAAATAATTTTTTTAATGGGGGTAATTGAGTGATTGGTTGATATGTAAGACATATCTTTACTTTTAAAATTTTATATAGGACTTAATTTATCAATCAATCATCCATTATATTTAATTTAAATATACATTAGAAAAAACTTAAACTGGTTAGAGGAATTTTTTTTTTTGAGCAAAAAAAGTGGATGTAGACATACCTTTCATTTAAAAAATTTCATTTAATTTTTACATTTACAAAAGATTTATATCCAGAAATAAAAACTTACTTTCTAAATTCTACTGCAACTGTTTTACCATTATAAACCAACCAACTATTCACAACTAGGTGGTTGACTTGTTTGGTAGCTGATGTAAGTTTGTTTATGGCTATTTTGCCATTGATTTCGATTTTATAACATATTTATATATTTTTTTAACGTAAACTGATATAAAAAGTTTCAGCTATAGAAATTTGAATATTTTTTTCGCAATAATCTTAGTCATTTCTTGAATAACAAATTAAGATAAATTTGTATCCGATTTGATTTTCTATAATCAAAAATATTCAAACATATCAAACTTTTTATATTTTGTTTAAAATGATATAATATGGCTCTAAGTTTTGAATGTTCAAAAAATGCAAAGTATTTGAACGATTCTTTTTAAATTGAATATTTCAAATTAATATTTTCAGTATTGAATAAGTTTGACAACAAATATGTCATAAATTTAAAGATATTTTTTTTTTATAAAATTGTTTCGATTGTTTGTCAACTGATGTAAATTGGTATATAGTTATTTTTCTTTTAAATAATATTTTTGATTGTTTGGCAACTGATGTAAATTATTAGTTACTTTAAATGGTTCAAGAATTGTCTTTCTAAACATGATTAAAATAATAAAAATTTAAAATTATCAACCAATCAAATTATAACAATTCTTCTTAAACTTCATATATGATTGACACCTAATCAAAATCTAATTAAGTGAATTCTCAATTAATATATAGGAAGATTTACATATATAGAGTATATAAATAAATGAAAGCAGTAATAATTCAACCAAATAAGAAAATTATAAAATTGGCAAAAATATAACTCGAGAACTAGGTTTTTGTAAATTACCATATGAAGACTGGAATAAGGAAAATTAATATCATCAGAAATGAATGTCATTTATATGGGAATTAACATTTGACAAGAGTAATGGGCTATTAATTTTTGGGCTCAAATTACATTTTTTATATATAAAAAATTGGTTATAGGTGCAGAAATAGAATTATGAGTGGAGACACTAATTTGATGTCTTTATAATTTGCACTAATCTTACAAATTGACCGATGCCAGCTGCCCCATGTTGGACTAAGTAGATCCGTCTCTGGAGTAGAAGAATTTCAGTGTTAATCAAATGGCTAAAAACATAAGCTTTCCACCAAATTATGCACATGTATTTTTTTTGATAAAGTTGGGTTAGGTTTTGGTGTTAGGTGGCGTGGGCTCGGTGGTGTTCATTACGAGGACTCCACTCCTGAATATGTTCTTTTCTCGCTGAAGTGCAATCTGGATATGGAGATGCGCCTTACAGGCTTGGAGAACACAATGGATGAAGTCAAGACCGATACTCTTACATTGAAGGCTGACTTCAAAGAAGAGATGTTTGCAACAAAGTCCACATTCAACATGATTCTACAACCTTTTCAGTCTCAGGAATCTCATGACATTTTTATAAAAATTTCACATTTTTCCTATACAAAAACTTTAATCTTTTATATATATACTGAAAATAAAAATTTTATTTTAATGTTTATTTATTTTCTAAATATTTTTTTGAAATCTTTGTTTTAATTATGTAGTAATTCCTTGTTGTGGTTTTCCTCAATATTTTTGTTAGCTTTCCTTAACTTGAGCTTAATAATAAAAAGGGGGAAAAAATTAGATTCACTCTTTTTAAAATTTTGTTAACCTTATTTTGTTGAAACATATGAAATAAACAATACTGTTGATGAATTCTCCCAATTTTTATCCTTCTGAATTTTTTTTTCTTTTTTGAAATTTCAATTTTTTTGTTATATTATGTATGTTTTTGTTATATTATGTATTTAGCAAAACTCAAACCCTAGATATTTTTTGTCAAATAGAGAGGAACAAAAGACAAAAGACAAAGTTTCCTATATTTTCCTTCAAAGCATGCAAAACCTCTACAATTTATTATTTGTATGAACGGCCAAAATTTTCTTCTTCCTTCTAATCGTGACTCATGATTTTTTTTATATCTGAAGTGCCAGATCAAAATCAATTGTAAACGCCACTATAAAAGACATCATGTATTCTTGCCTTGGGTCCTGTAGGATGGTCCAAATCGCCTAGTGATTGGATTAAGTGTAGTGTTGCAGCATCGTGGACAAATGGTATGAGTAATAATGGAGGCGCTTGGGTTGCAAGAGATTCTGCAGGTGTAGTGAATTTTCATAGCAGACGGTCCTTCTTCAGGGTTGAACACTCTCTCCTACCTGATCTTTGGAAGCTTAAGCTATGACTAGTTTACGAGTGGAAAAGGTGTATTCCGAAATCTCATCTGAGGTTCTAAGAGACTCCTTCTTACATCCATAGTCTTCTGCTCTCAGAGATTTTGTCATGTGGACAGGACAGAAACAGAGTAGCTTCCTTGATTGCTATTACTAGAGATCACCGTTATCAGTCCTATGTAGCCACCGGAGCGCATTCTTGGCTGAAGGGTCTGTTGGATCAGGAAGCTCTTAACTCCAGTCACTAACTTCCCTTCGTCTTCGTGTCCTCCATGGAAGGGAGCGACTCTCTACTGACGGTTTTCTTTGTTCTTTTGAGAACCATTTCTTGAGTCGTCAGAATTTTAGCCTATACCAAGTTAGAAATTGATTGAATCGCAAGTTACCGGGACTGAAATGATGCTTTCGCCTCTACACCTAATCCTTCCTTATCAACGACATGATTCAGGAAACCATCCTTTCTTTGACATCGATTCAGGAAGCAATCTATGTGAGATTCGATAAGGTATCATTCAGGAAACCATCCTTTCTTTCCTTATGTGTTTCTTTTGGGCTTGATTGGATAAACTGGGCTAAAAGTCATAAAAATCTGTATAGACTTTATTGTAACACTTTTTTAATGATTAAACATTAAAAATATATTATTATCACATGATTTAATGTTTTAGTAGAAATTAGAAACGGTATAATTTATGTATTGAGAAACTGTGTAATTTAGATTTGTTTTGTTAAGAGTTTGTACAATACTGTTTGTCTTATAAAAGGTTCTTCCTGAAAAATGTAAGACGCATGTCCAACATGCTGAGAGAAATTCTTATGCGATCGATCTTATATTCAAGTTAATATATGTTGTGTAATAAAAAAAATTAAATTTTTTGAAATCTTTAACAATTTTGTTATTTCGAAAATAATAGAATAAATATTAACAACTAAAATATTTAGGGGTTAACTGTTTGCAATTTTTAAAATAGTTTTTGATTTTCTAAAACTATTTTTTTACCAATCAAGAATTTTGCAAAATAGATTCTTTACACTTTTAAGGAAACCAGATTTTTTGAAATAACTACCTACTTCTTAGCAAAGAATCACGTATAAATAAAAATATGTGATTGATGTTGAAAACATATGTTTTTAATTCAAAGATGAACATAATAATGCCGTACATAAAATTTCTCAGATTTTTTTTTTTTGTAAACTAAATTTCTCAAATTTATAATAGTTCTTTGATAACGTTTTTTTTTTAAAACCTAATGCTTTGCTAACGTTGCATGAAACATATTGGATGATACTTACATATTGGCTCTGTTGATTTTTTCTTCTTCTTAATAATGGCTTATCCTGGTGATATATTCGGAATATTTTTTTCAAAAAAAAATTGAATCTCTGATATGGCAGTGAGAAATGGATTACCTATACTGTGAAATTAATAACTATAATTTTTTGGACCAAATTAACTTTAATTTTACGTGAAAATAGTACAAAAGAGAAAAGAATTTGATGGTAACTATTTAACATTTTACCAACAGAAAAAACAGAGTTTAATGGTCACTGACAAAAAAAGGGCCACAACAGCAAGACCAAAACCACTCTGCTTATGGTCGAGAGAGACTGTTACCCACAAAAATCCAAGAAGACGTGTTCTGTGTCAATGAGAATGGACTGTGAACGGAGATTGCAATAATATGAAGACAGTTCATTAATTATTATTTTGTCTCGACATCGTACGTCGACTTCTTCAGACGTCAATTGGTGTTACGTTTCTGTCACTCTCAACATAGAAGTTAAATAAAATCAAACTATAATCTTATTGGATCTTTTGTATCAATTATATAGATTTACAACTTCCGTACAGAACATGATTACTGGGTATATGCACAAAATAATCTTATTGTTTTCGCTGATTAAATATATTTCTAACCGTTTACGATATTATGTAAATAATTATAGAGGTAGATCAATTACAAATTACGTTCAGATGGTTAAGGTTTGACACTGGTTTATACAAATGAAAACGTAACACGCTATGTACTTGTTTTTTTTTAAAGCAAACACGCTATACTTGTTCCTTAAATACAAAATGTATCTCGTATATTTCTCTTCTTTTTTTAAACATTACTAGGTGTTTTGCCCGCGATGCGGACTTAAAAATTTTCATTAAATTTTAAAAAATTCTTTGTACACTATCTTTATTATACTAAAATAAATCTTAAAATAACTCAATATTATATTTTTAATTATATAATTAAAAATATTATAATTTATATTTTTAACTTTCTACGAAAATATTTTTTCAGATAACAATACAATATATATATATAAATTATCTTTTTTAATTATATTTTTAAATTTTTGACAATTCAATATTTTATTTTTAATTATATAATTAAGAATTTTATTTGATTAATATTTAGTTATATAATTTATGTTTTTAATTTTTTGCTAACAGACCTTTTCAGATATCAATACAATATATACATAAATTATCTCTGTTCAAATTATATTTTCAGATTTTAGATAATTCTTACTATTATTAATTTTAATCAATTATCTAATCAAATAAATTAATTTTTGTTTATTTTTTAATTTATTTATACATTTTATTCATTAAGGGTATAAACGATATTAACCCCTCTAACTTGAAACGTGAGAGCTCGATTCTAAAAATTTATTTTAAAATAACTCAATATTATATTTTAAATTATATAATAAAAAAATTATTTGACTAATATTTAATTATATAATTTATGTTTTTAACTTTTTACTAAAATATTTTTTCAGATAACAAGACAATATATATAAAAATTATCTTTTTTAATTATATTTTTAGATTTTGGATAATTCAATATTCTATTTTTAGTTATATAATTAAGAATTTTATTTGATTAATATTTAGTTATATATTTATGTTTTTAATTTTTTACTAAAAGACTTTTTCAGATAACAATACAATATATATAGAAATTATCTCTGTTTAAATTATATTTTCAGATTTTGGATAATTCTTACTATTATTAATTTTAATCAATTATCTAATCAAATAAATAAAAATTTCGTTTTTATTTTTAATTTATTTATACATTTTATTCATTAAGGGTATTAGCGATATTAACCACTCTAACTTTTAACGTGAGATCTCGATTCTAAAAATTTACTTCGCAAATAATAGTATAGATTAATTAAAATTTATTAAAGATAACGTTGACTTTAACCACTGAATTTATTATAATTGTTTTATAGTTTATTTTTAAATTTTATAATTGAAAAATATGTTTTAAGATAACTACACAATATATAAGAATTATCTTATTTTCCAAAAAGTTAATATTATTAATTAAAATTCGTTTTTGATTATATAATTAATTATTTAGAAAATTCATTAAGGGTATTATAGATATTAACCGCTCTAACTTTTAACGTGAGAGCTCGATTCCAAAAATTTATTTTTTACTAAAAGACTTTTTCAGATAACAATACAATATATATAGAAATTATCTCTGTTTAAATTATATTTTCAGATTTTGGATAATTCTTACTATTATTAATTTTAATCAATTATCTAATCAAATAAATAAAAATTTCGTTTTTATTTTTAATTTATTTATACATTTTATTCATTAAGGGTATTAGCGATATTAACCACTCTAACTTTTAACGTGAGATCTCGATTCTAAAAATTTACTTCGCAAATAATAGTATAGATTTAAATTTTATAATTGAAAAATATGTTTTAAGATAACTACACAATATATAAGAATTATCTTATTTTCCAAAAAGTTAATATTATTAATTAAAATTCGTTTTTGATTATATAATTAATTATTTAGAAAATTCATTAAGGGTATTATAGATATTAACCGCTCTAACTTTTAACGTGAGAGCTCGATTCCAAAAATTTATTTTTTACTAAAAGACTTTTTCAGATAACAATACAATATATATAGAAATTATCTCTGTTTAAATTATATTTTCAGATTTTGGATAATTCTTACTATTATTAATTTTAATCAATTATCTAATCAAATAAATAAAAATTTCGTTTTTATTTTTAATTTATTTATACATTTTATTCATTAAGGGTATTAGCGATATTAACCACTCTAACTTTTAACGTGAGATCTCGATTCTAAAAATTTACTTCGCAAATAATAGTATAGATTAATTAAAATTTATTAAAGATAACGTTGACTTTAACCACTGAATTTATTATAATTGTTTTTTAGTTTATTTTTAAATTTTATAATTGAAAAATATGTTTTAAGATAACTACACAATATATAAGAATTATCTTATTTTCCAAAAAGTTAATATTATTAATTAAAATTCGTTTTTGATTATATAATTAATTATTTAGAAAATTCATTAAGGGTATTATAGATATTAACCGCTCTAACTTTTAACGTGAGATCTCGATTCCAAAAATTTACTTCGCAAATAATAGTATAGATATATTTCTCTTTTTACCTGCTATATTTCTCATAACACGATATCTATATATATAAAGAAATGTTCGCCTCTCTCCCGTGAAGCCACGTCATCAATTCGTGCGTTCTGGGAGTGACACGTGTCCCATTTCATATTTAAGGCCAAAATAAATGAATGCAATTAAGGGTAATCGAACCCAGCACCTCTAGCACTGGTAATTTCTCTTAGAACCACTAGGCTAAAGTCATTTTTTATAAATATGTGGCCGCGAAAATACTTATTATCGTGTCAGCTGGAAGCTCATGCTTCTTCTGCTTGTGGCCAGGACCGACACTGAACTGACGTCAAGATGAAGATCGTGAAGTTAAAAACTTTGCTCCAAACAGTTTTGCAATGTTTCCAACTTTTATAACTTGATGCATATAATATATATCAAAATTTGTTGTACACGCTTTTATTAGTTTTGCTTTTAAAAGAAGGTATTTACAGTTATAAATGTTTTGTGCCAGTGAAGTAATGGTTGAAAAATTTCTATACATATGTCATTTTAAAATAACACCCAACTTCTATATATATAGTCAATACATATATCCATGTTATATTCTAGACTAAATATTTTCTCTTTTAAAAATATAGAAAACAATTTTTTTAGTCTACAAGCAAATGTTGTAGAGCAAGTATGCATTATACAAAATAATATATATTTAAAATCCATACACAAAAACATAAAAGTTGTTATAGGCCTCTTTCTGACACATGCACACTCCACTATGAATAAAAATTAAAAAAAATAGTATTGTTATCAAACTTTATCACAAATCCACATTTGTATATCTATAATTATGAGTTGGACAATTAGTTAATTTGATACAATACCAAAGCAAGAATAATCGAAAAACAACTATACCACCGTATACTAATAAGTAAGACATAACAGATAACCAAATTCTTGAATCTTAAAACAAATTTCAACTCGAGCATTTAGTGAATATCAAATTAACTAATATCCCGCCCGCAGGGCGGGCCGACCCTAGTTTTTAATATAACAATGCTATTTCCATATATATCTCAAACTTATGCGAGGGATAACACTAAAACAAGTGAGGTTATAACAAACTATTTATGTATTATTGTAAAATAATATACACAGTTCATGAAAATGATACTTTAGCATTCTTTTAAGGAAATACTAAGAGTTACTTGTTTCTTTTTTCTTGTAGACAAAGGGAAAGGAACGTGCATGCTCATCGTCCACGAACAATGTTCCAAATGAGACATTTCTCATAAAAGCTGTAAGGTGTCACGTCGACATCATATAAAAGTCTCCATTTTTGTGTCATTGTTGATTTCTTTCAAGATTTCATTTTGGCTTCATCCCACGAAGCTAATCTTACCCAAGAACTGTTTTGTTTTTTTTCGTTCAAAAAGTTAAAGTAATAGTTATTAGATTTTGAAAAGAAAAATTTATCACGCAATATTTCATCGATTAAAAATAATATATTAATTCGTATTGAAATTTTCTCACTTCTGATATTCGTTGAATCCCTAGATACAATACATATTAAGATAGGAAATATAAGAAGACAAATATATTTGTAAAAACTGTTATTAAAAATTTAAAAGTAAAAAATAATACAATATTTCAAAACCAAATGAAAGTAATAGAAATATAAAAGTTGGGGTCCAAAATTAAATATACTAAGTGGAGGCTTGAGGCTTTTCTACACATGAGCATGGCCAGGCCTGCGGTTATTATCTGAACCGAACCGACCAGAAGTGTTCAGTTTGAAAACTAAAAAAATTTGATTTTCGGTTCTGTTTGGTAATAGGTTAGTTCAGTTTAAAATTTTATTTTAAACAATACCAATCTTAACCGGAATTCTGAATTAAAGTAACTAAACTAATCGAAATCCAAATCAAAACAACCAAACTAACCAAAATTAACTAAAAATGTATGTATTTTATTCATTTAAACCTAAAATTTAACCGAGCTAACCGCAAACAAAAATTTCAGTAAAAAAATTGGACACCAAACTAACCAAAAACCGAATCAAACTGAATTTTCTTAGATTTACTTCGGCGAGATTTTAACTAACCCGAACTAAACGAGTTTCGAATTAACCAATCTAAATTAACCGAAAAATTAAACTCACGGGCTAATGGCCCTGGAGGCTGAACATATTGGAATTATTTGGTAGATCTGGATATCCAGTTGCGAGACACGTGTAATCTTTTAAGTCAATAAACCACTATTTAATCACAAGCTCATATTAGCAAAACTCATGAAACGTGCCAAATCACTTATAGTATTGTATTATTATACGTGCACTGTGCACTGTGCACATGCGTTTAAATCTAATTAAATATCCGGCTATCCGCCATTGCTAATAGATACTCCCTGAGTCGTTCTACGACATTTTACACCAGTTAAAAAAACTAAAGTAATACCTATCTTAACCTTTTCATTAGTGTTTAACTAGATTATGACCCGCACAGTTATGCAGGATTGCCTATATTTGTATTTATAATTTATATTTTAAAATTAAAAACTTATAAAAATTTAATGATATTTTATAAATTTTGATCCACATTAAATTTTACTGTTTTAGTTTTCAGTTTAGTTCCGGTTTAGTTATGGGTTTTGATTTTTCGGTTCAAAAAATATAGTAATAATTTGGTTATTTATGAATTTGAGTTTTGTTATTTTGTTATTTGGTTTGGTTCATCTAATTTTGCAATTATACTTTATTTATAGTGGTTTGTGGGATTGCACGGATTGTTTTTTATTTATAGTTATGAATTTATATTAAATATATATATGATGTTTGTTGTGTAGTATTACATAATAGTAGTTTTAATTTGGTTTCCTGTTCAGAACCACAAAATTTCGAAAATATAAGCTATTATCAAAATTACTGTATATTCATTCAAAGTTTCAAACCCAGGATTATTGCATAAATTTAAAACATTGTAATATATTGTTTTGATATTGTTACTAATACAAATGTTTGGTATCAATGGAAGCTGGTAATTTAAGATTTAAAAATGCATAGATTTAGGGATATATTTGTTTCAATGACATATTCTATATTTTAAAAATAGATTTCAAATTTTGAATACATAAAAATCTATCTAAAACTATATATAATGATTTTGTTGAAATATGTTTTATAGCATGCTATATTTTCTTAGGAATATACGATCAGTGAATACACGTTGATGTTGTGTTTGAGTATATAATAGAGATTTGGGTATAAAATATATATATATGACATGGTTTAGAAGAAGAAGTTGATGTTGTGTTATAATCTAAACCTACTTCCTATAAGATGGTGTTCATAAAAAAAAATAAACCACCGGTCAAACACTCCAATAATTGGTCAAAACAACTTATAGATCTTGATTTTTGAGTTCATATTTAATCCATGGAAGTTGACCATGTTGATCTCTTAACCTATTGGTTTCAAAACGTAGAGCAACACAATAACCAATCTATATGAGAGTTTAATAAGTTCAATTAATTTCTCTCCAGTTAATGCAATTGCAAACCATATTTGTTTGGTTCAGATTAAAAGATATGGTTTGTTACTCAAATATTAAACCCAAACCATAATTGGTTTAATATAAATATACCAGTTACCATATAAAATTGTATACATAATTTATTTTTATATTTAGTCACAACATGTTTAATAAGTCCAAATTAAATCTATGCCATGGTAAAATTCAAATAGGACTCTATTTTAATAGAGTAGATGTTTAATTTGTCACTGGAACTCGATCTGCGCACCCCACGCGAATATCAGTTATTTTATTCTTATAAATCAATATTTATTTATCATTATATATTTTAGATGTGTTCTCATATAATTAATTGTATTCAAAAGATTAAAATTGAATTGAGTAATATAATTATTTTTGGTACAAATATTTTAAAGCCGTTTCAGATATATTAGTTGTTTGATAATTTTAAGTTCCTATACATCAGAACATAACCATCTAAATCCGAAAGGATCCAACTCGAAACCCACACATAAATTTATAATATCCAAGCACATCATAATTTCAAACCCAAAAAAAAATATGATACCCGAAAGAAACAATCCATATCTGAATAGGTATTAGAGTGTCCACACCTAACTGATTCTAAAAACAAATTAAAAAAAAAAACTCTTTCTACGTGTTTGGCAATTAAATAAAATAGAAAAAAAAATATTTAGTAAAATATCTATATGATGTGAAAAATTAAGTCACATTATATGTAATACGTTTTATTATTTTGATTTAAGTTATTATTTTGTTCACATAAACTATGTCTTTGAATTGAAATTAAGATAAAAATAGTAAAATAGACTAAACCGAGCTTTTAACCATTTTCAAAACCCGATTATTTTACATTCGATTTTGTAATTGGTACAAAGTTAATGTTGATTAACTAATAAATAAAAAATCTGAAATATTATTATGGTAATATAATTAATAATGTGATGTAGTTTTAAAGTAATATAATTAATAAAATTGTTAAGATGAATAAAAATACGGAAATAAAATATGTAATAAATCTTTTGAAAATAAAGTTAGTTCTATAAGTGAAATTATTAAAATGACACTATATTTCTTTTTTATACGGCTATCAATGTTTTCAAATAATTATCATTTATACTGTTATTCATGTTTCTAAACAATACCAAAAAATATTTCAGTTTTAATAATACATATAGCATTGTTACTAGAGGTCATTATTTAGCAAAAGATGTTGATCCCAACTCGTTTTATGAAGGTACAAAAAGACTTTTCTTTTTTTGTAAAAGAAAAAAAAAGACTTTTCTTATTATTATTTGTATAAACTTTTGTGGAAGTCATAAAAGACTTTTCTTTTTTTGTAAAAGAAAAAAAAAAGACTTTTCTTATTATTATTTGTATAAACTTTTGTGGAAGTCATAAATTTTGACACAAAAGAAAAGTTGCAGAACGCCAATCATGATTGAACGACTAGAACAAGTTGGCATGTCCTGTCAAAATGATATTTACGTTTCCGGATGTTATACCCCTACTGCTTCATTATGCGCAATACAAATACACGTATGGTATATAATTAATTTCATACAAGACAACTTCAATAACTTACATGGTCCATAACCGGTTCCCGTCCATAACCTATAGTAGTAACGACAATGGGTTATTCTAAGAGGCGCAACAAACAAAGATACAAAAAAGATGGCGAAAGTTTCAATGCATTTTTGTTTTTTGTCCCATGCATTTATGACCACCCCGAAGAATATGGATCTATTAGTATAAGATACCCATAAACTAAACTTCTTATACTACTAGGGACATTATTCCGCACAAGCGGAAAATTGTAGACATAATTCTTGTTTCATTTCAATATTTGTTAAGGTTATTGTAGCTGTAAATTTTGCGTTTTGGGTTGATCATAGTTTTTCAAGTTTTTCTATTGTTATAGAGTTAGAGTTGTGATGATGAACTGTGTATGCACTGTCCTCCACTCATGAAGAACTAAACTGTGTTTATAGTTCGTGGTGTTGTTTGCTGTGTCACTGAGACTTACTGTTTGTTTGTCTTTTTAATTTGTTACTTATACTGTTGAGATTACATAAATTATATTAAGGTTATTGAGAGTACCTTTTGTTTCTGGATATTTTTTTCTAGTTTAGTTGTGTAAGTTGTGTGTATTAAGTAATAATTTTTCTATTCTTATTATGTTGGTTATATGTTTTTTATTTTATTTTTAAACTTGTTGCTTTTACCGAACCTTTAAAACAAATACATGAACACTCATAGGAGTAACTATAAAATAAATGACATTTAGTATTTGGGCCTTAATGGGCTTTTATGAAGCTTTTAGAAAAGCATTTGCATTTACTCCTTCAGTTTCATAATAAACGATATTTTAGAAGATATTTGTTGTTTCAAAATAGATGATATTTCAATATTTTATATTACTTTTAAATTTATTGAAAACTGTGTAACCAATTAGATTTTGTAGTTATTTTTATAATTGGTTGAATGATTTCTAAATTATATTTTTAAAGTCACTTTTTAGAAAATGTTAAATTTATTAATCTTTGTGCATCAAGGCAAAACATCATGTATTGTGAAACGGAGGGAGTATAATTTATGAAATTAAATAAAATATAAATTAATTCATTTATTTTATTTTATCATATCATAAAATTACTTTTATATCCAGAAAATAAAATTTACTTTTATATCCAGAAAATAAAATTTTGATTTCTAAAATTATTTTACAATAAAAATATTTTTAAAAAAAAAATATTATTTGACATTTAAAATATAATTTAATTTATATAACTTAATTATATTTTAAATGTGAAATATTATTTTAAAAAATAGATATTTTAATTATAATGTTTATTTTAAAATGATATTTTTTTATAAACATAATTTCTAAATTATTAAATAGGATAAATTAATTATATATCTTTTTAACTTTATATGTTAATATATTTATATTATATATTAAAAATAAAAATATTATATATTATATACTAATTTTAAGAATAATTTTAAATAGCATATTCATACTGCTTTACCAATCATCTTATTAAACAGTTTAACAAAAATATACAGCTTCTGCAGCATACTGATTCTATAGCATATTACTACTGCTTTATCATTTGCTTTGCCAATCAAGGCTTAGGTATTTGCTTGTACGTGCAAACATAATTTTTTATGACTAATTAATAGTTTATGTCTTATTAATTATATTTTTCTCAAAAAAATTAGATTAAACTTCAAATTATTTATAAATGACAAAAGTTTTTCATCAAAATATATATTTACTATTGTGTTTCAAATTTTAAAAACACTCAAATTTTATAATTTTTAGAAAATATCTTTATAAAATGTTTTTATTTGATTAATATTTAATAGTAAAATGTTTAATATCTTAATTTAAAATTTATAATAGAAAATATTATTTTTAGAAAACAACACAATATATAATTATCTTTTTCTTAGATATGCATTTTTGATAATTTTATTATACTAAGTATGATCAATTATCTAATATAACATATAAGTTTATTATTATTAATATAAATTCGTCTTTAATTATATAATAAATTATATATATAAATTCATTAAGGATAACATAGTTTTTAACCGGTCTAACTTTTAACGTGAGAGCTTGAATGCGAAAAATTACTTTTTAAATACTAATATAGATTATTAATTTATTTTGATAAAATGTAGTATATCATTGTTACATATATATATGGAAGCAGATGTATTTTTAGGTTTAGGCTGTTGTTTTTTTTTTTTTTGGTAAAAGCTTTAGGCTGATGTTGATTTCAACATAATGTAAAATTGATCATAGGGTCTAGAAATCTACGAAGAAATCTGTCTTGTATATCTTTTGGTAAAAAGGTATGTATATAAATTATTTCTTTTATGTTTCGAATTAGAACACATACATCTATGTCACCATATGATTTCACAGAAAGAAAATGTTTTTTACAATTAAGATTCCGAATAATAACACTCGCAACTGCTTTGACCAAAATTTTTCTTTTTACATGATAAATTAAATTGACACCACTGGATAATTTTTTACTGGGAGCTACAAATTGTTAGGGAGCGTGAACTTTTGTTAATATTGAGGAAATATTTGCACTGCATCCTTTTCAATGATAATTCACATACTTAACTAAAAAGTGCAAATATATAACAATACAGTGCAAATATATACTCCCTCCGTAATGTCAACAAATTATAATTTGACATTACATAAATATATACTCCCTCCATAAGTTCATACTTCTCAGTGGAAATATTTGCACTGTATTGCTATATATGGTACAATATCAACAAATTATAATTTGACATTACATAAAAAGGTCTATGGTCGACTAGTCAACAAATCTATTCATATGGACATATTTTCCAAAGAAGCTGGATTCAGTGGAGTTGCTTGCATGGATAATTCACTTCACTGGTAATCAGAAGATGACACCAGTTAGACGACAACAGTCAACAGCTTTAAGTTGTATGTCAACACTTTTGCACAAACATGATATGATTGCTTAAAGAAGGACTTGACAGTCCACACTTCCAACGCCAAGCTCTCAGTGCCATGCCTAGAGTAACTGGGGCCTAAGGCAAAAACTTATTCATTTTATATTAAAATAACACAAATAGTAATATGAGTGCAATAATAACTTTTAAAATGTAAAAAGTAAATAAAATAATTGTTATTTATTTATTTATTTGGTATTTCATATTTTAAAATTATTTATATGAAAAAGAGAAACATTCCTTGCTCTTATACAAACTTCTAATGGCAAAGGTTATAAATTGTTTAGTGGGAATTTATCTATATATATATATATATATATAGAAAAAGTTTTCAACATTAAAAAGATGGTTGGTGTCCACAATAATAAATAAAAATAGAGATGAATGTTTGAAACAAAATTATTGAAAGAATACATTGTTTTTTTGGTAACTATATTAGCATTTTGCTTACGAGTATTGGTAAATCTGAGGCCCCAAAATTAACAAATATGAGAGCGCCCCAAGGCCAATGCCTCAAAATTTATACCGTAGGCACTCTCTGCAAACTTTATCCCGACATCCTCACCTACAAAATATAATAAAATAATTAAAAGTTAGAAAGAGAAGAGACAAAAAAAAGTTTTTGATAAATGAGGAGAGAAGAAGTTTTAATGGGGTTCTTGCTTGAGAAACCCTAGTTACTCTAAACATATTGTTTTCTATTCAGCTATTAGTCTAATTAAACTAAAAGAGCTAAGAACATACTTGTCTAAATAAAATATCAATACTTTTATTTTGTACGTTCAAAAAAAATACTTTTATTTTCTAAGAACTCCTACTCAGGGATAATGGTGCTCATAAAATATTTTCCAAGAAGAAAATCTATGTAAAGCAACAACACATACTTAGACGTTGATTAAAGTTGGCAAACTATTTGCAAGAACATTATGCTAATTATTATCTAATCAATAATTACAGAAAAAAACATTTAGAAATACATTTAGAATACCATGATTAAAGTTGGCAAACATTTTCATTTATAAAATATTAAATTAAAAAAATTATAATATCAAAATATTATATTCATGTTAAAATTATATTTTAAAAATACAATTAAAATAATACTATACTTAATTAAAATATATAAATTAATATATATATAAAATTAGATATGATATATTATTTTAAATAAAAAATATATATTTACTATATATATATATTATTTATAAATGAACCAATTATATATGAATCATTTAATGTTATATCAATCATTTTAATAAATAATGAAGCATATAACTTCTGCATCATACTGTTTTTGAGCATATTGCTAAGAATTTTTCATCAGTTATACCAATTGGGGCCTTGTTTATCATGACACATTATCCTTTCATTTGCAAAAAGAAAAAAAAAAAATATATATATATATATATATATATATATATATGTCAGAAACATAAGTTAATTGGTTTATTTAGAAACAATACACAGTAAATGCAAAAGTCACAATGTCACGCACAAGCACAAACAAACAGTGGAAACACTAATCAAGTTCCAGTTTCTCCATCCAACAGGCTCCAAAGTTGCTCAACGTCAAACGCGGAGGTTGCGCCCTTTTTTATTGCTGTAGTTTCTGGAAAGAGCGCAGCTGGATCTTGGCTCTCATCTAGCAAACTTTCCCACCACCTATTCTGACCATCCATTAAATGACTAACAAGCTCAGATTTATCATCATCTTTGTTACATGTGATTATATTTTCAGAAACATTATTAGTATCGTTGTGTCCAAGGCATAGAGGAACAATGTCAGCTTCTGGCATGCCATTATTATGGCTGCAGCCGCTGTTAACGGTGAAGGATCGAGGTCGAGGTTTGAAAACGTCGATTTTTTGGGCTGGTGTGGTATAAGAGCAAGGAATGTTTCTCTTTTTCATCTGGGTCTTACAACCCGGTTCATGTTTCTTACTCAAATGGGTGTTCCAGTAATTTTTGACGTCATTGGCGGTCCGACCGGGTAATCTACCAGCAATTAAAGACCACCTAAGCATGCATTTGAAAAATTAGGGATATATTTGACTTAGTAATGGATCATTTACATATGAAATAAATTTAAGTACTTTTTATCAAAAAAAAAAACAAATCAAATGATTAGATTAGACCGAATGAGGATACGAAATACAGTTGAATTTGTGTCTTGAATGTAAACCTGTTTCCTAAAAGCTTATGAAGGCGCATAAGAAGATCAACTTCATCGGAGTTGAGTTTTCCTCTCTTGATACTTGGCTTCAAATAGTTCAACCATCTTAGTCTACAACTCTTCCTGCACCGATTTAGACCTACAAAACCAATAATTGACATTTAATATTATTAAAAGAACGAGCAAAAACTGCATTCGCGTCTCCTACTCCATATGTTCCTAAAAATAGGATGTTTTACTGAAAATTTTGATGTTTCAATTATCCAATACTAGAGTAAACCCGCCCTACGGGCGGGCGGAAAATTAAATAATTTTAAAATTTTTGTTTTAAAATGATTATTTTATCCAGGTCATTATTTTTAAAATTGTTTTCTTTCAAGTCAGTTTTGTTACTATTTAGTAGGTTTCTAATACAATTATTGTGATTTTTAATAATATTGTATTATATTTTTATTATGTTAGTATATATATTTTAACTTATTTGTTTCGTATAAATCAACTAATTTCATTTCTTCTATCTTTGTTTGTTGTCAGACTATTTTATATTTTTTTCTTTGTTCGATTATGTAAAGACATATTTTTATTTTCATATCATTATTAATTTAAATTAACTATAATTTTGTATATTTTATTCATTATATAAACTACTTTCATAATTATATTTTATTGTTTATAAAATTTAAATTAGTTTTTAGTAATATATAATTTAATGATGCATATAATTTTCTAGTATATATTATGAATATTATTACACCTTTGCTATATTTTTATCTGAATGACATAAATAATAAATAATAAATCTACATATAACATTTAATTGCTTTTTATTTTTAAAAAGTTATCATGTATGATTTTTTGCATATTTATTAGGTACACATACGTGTTTTAAAAATACTTTCATCTATTTTTTTAAAAATGTGTATTTGATTGTATATATTCAAATTTACAATATCAAATTAAATATTTAATAAACTTAACTAATACTAAATAATTTTCAAAAATAAATTAAAAGTAAACAATGTTTTGCTAATATTTTTTCATTTTTATTATTAAGATTTTGGAACAAAGAATATTGAGTATTAGATATTGGCTTCAACTTGATTTAATTAGTTATAATTTGTGGTAGGGACGTTGATAAGCATGTATAATACTTTTTAATAGATAAAATGTTGACTTTCGGTTAATAATACATTTGATGTTTGTTACAAAATTTCATAACTGTTTTCTGTAGCTGATAAAAAGAATTATTGTACATTTTTTGCGTAGCATATTCATTTATAATATAAGATAATTGATATTTTTAACTGTTGGAAATGTGTTAAAATTTAATGTTTTAATGTTTTCGATGGTATCTTCAGATATTACATTTTTCATAACAACTTTGCAATATTTTAAATCAACACAACACATTTACTTTTAGCAAAAAAAAAAAAAAAACTTTGCAATATTTTGTATCATGTACATTCTAAATAATTTATTTGCCGAATCTTTAACACTCTTTATTGTTTAGAAATCTTATCAAATAAACATTGTTTGTTATATACTTTTATTTTTATTGATAATATTTCAACGCTACTTAGAAAACTATTGTTTCTTGCATCTAGTGGAGTTTTTTTTCCATTACTTCATTTCCTTCCAGTGAGCATCAACTTCGACTCTTTCACCATTATATAATAACAATATACTCTTACACAGCTTTGTAAGCAAAGAATTGTATAGTATTGAATTGATAACCACCCGACAACACTCCCCTTTGCACTGTCACCACAGCGATCCGTAGGCCCATCACCGCCAGGAGAACACACAACAAAAGAAAGTCTTCCAAAGGCTGTTTTGGTGTTTAGAAACCGGTCTGAGATTTGCAGCTGAAAAATCTGAGAATCAGAAACCAATAGCTAAGACTGTCTCTTACAACCCAGCGTGAGCAATCACATTCTTCACCTTGCTCTCCTTCAACATCTTCACAACTCTCCAGAAATGGCAGATTAAAACCAATCTCACCTCTCTTAGATAGTTTGCTCTTCAAGCTACAGTCGGAGAATATAACTGGACACAAAAACAGAATTCCATCTACTATATTTTCTGTCCTTTTATGACATTTAGACCTACACAATATCTCTGCCTGAGAACTTTTCGGTATAAACACTGCACCTCCAATATATTTTCCAACACTAAACTCCTCGTGGTTAGAAACTTTTACACAATACTGCAACTCAACTCGGCAATGATGGCTTCTGTGAAATATGGAGCTGGAACATGACTGTGCTACAACCTGCTTTCCTCTTGCTCCTTTCAGAATAATAAGAGCAGGAACGTGATGGCATTGATGCTTGGTTTGAGCCAGACTTACCATTAATAAGACGGTCATAGTTTTCGTCTGTCCAAAGAAGTGTACACAAAACATTTTTTGAAAGTGGCAGTGTATTATAAGTTTGTCTTTGAAGAGATTGTTCAATAAATTTGTGGATAGCTTGGCTGTGTGTGATTCACAAATATATTTAACAAATAGAACTTGATTCCTGGATGATAAATAGTCGTTGGACTGAACTTGATTAGTGGAGTGAATAGAAAATGATGGAAATAAGATTAGTGCATAGAATGTGTTCCGTTAACACTATTTTGCAAGTTGAAGTGATCAAAGCAAATAGAACTTTACCCCTAAGTAACAAACCAAATGGGAGACCAATCTTACAATCTAGAAGAGCTTTTGACACCTCGTCACATGTTACATTCGGTGCTCTTAAGAAGATTGCAATGTTCAGGTATTTCTTGGATCAGCCACCATGTTATAATTCTTGGCCAAAGGCATCATTGACGTTCAGACAGGTTCCTTTGGAGCAGAACTTTCTGAATTCCAACCAAGCAGACGCTCCATCCAACCAAGCTGAGTACATTCCAGCAGCTGAGAGGGACGGTGATGGTATCCTCAGACATGATTAAGATTTAACAATAACTATGGAAGCTCTGTATGTTGAGAGAAAGCCTGCATAATAATTTGATTGTCAATAACATGCGTTTGAATGTGTGGAGAGGCTGACGTCACCACACCGACAATAAGAAAGCATGTTACCACGGCGCAGATGTCGTCCCAAAGAGATGAAGATGAAGTGAGTCGGTGTTGCCATTTAAACGGTGCCGACGAATTGAACTTCCGCAACGCCACCGGCGAGTAAACCAAACACTACGAAAGCTCTTCCCACAGGTTCGCGGGCGCTAATGGAGTAATTGTCTTGAACCGTCAATCAATTTCTTCAAAGAAAAGTAAGAACTCTCATCCTCATCTCAACTCATCTCCTCACACAGAATCTTTGCCATAGCCTTCCGAAAATCCCCGCTTCACAGTGAACGACTGTTGTAAAGATCTTCCATCACCATGTGGCTTGTGTTGAGCCAACTGTAGATAAGACAAAAAAAATTATCAAAAGCGATCCGAAATGTTTATCTAACGATCTTGGGGAGAGGAAATAGAAAGACAAAGAACCAAACAAAACCTAGAGTTTGATAAACATCAAACAAAAGCTACTACCTTGAAGTTTTATTAGAATTTGCGAGGATGATGTTCAAGGGAAGGATGCTAACCTTTATATTGTGTAGATTACACCGCCTCACAGAGAGTAAACTCGCATTCAACGTCAGATCGTGCCTCATTTCGGTCTTTGGAGTTAAGAAGGTCATAAAGGCTATGGATCTGTAACTTGGAGCGTTTCATCTAATTAGGAGAGTAACCAGAACGACGCCATCGAAGATCAACAAAGAGATACCTCGAAACTCCCATCATTTTTGTTTGGGAACTGTTTTGGTGTCGATGAAGAAGAAGAGCAGAAACCCTAATCGGCTTGCATCTCTCATGATTTTGAAATGGGCCTATTATTATTGAGATCCAATATGTATCAAAACCGTAATTGAAAACACCAGCCCACATCAAGCTTTAATGAAACGCAGAGTATAACATGAGCACGAACACGTGTCGCATTGTTAGAATTCGATTTAGTGACGTGGCAAGCTGAGAAGAAGAGAATAGTCTTCTTTATAGTATTAGATATAAAATGTTTTCAATTTTCTAGGTAACTTTTACTTTATTAAAAACTGTGAACCCAATCATATTTTAATAGTCTATTTTGTAATTGGTTGAACACCATTAATTTATAGTTTTAATGATATTTTCTAAACAAAAAATAGTTTTCTTAATATGTATGCTTCTACCAAAATATCTTATATTTAAGAACAAAGGAAGTAAAATTTTATCACGAAGGATCAAAGTACACCAGAATAAACAACATATTCCACACAAACACACGGGTTCGTGCAGAAAAGTTCACTAATCAAAAAAGCTCTTTCTCAAAAAAAAAAAGAAAAACGACGAATCAATAAAGAGAGTTGACATTTTCTCGCTTTGTAATTAAACATGAAGAACGCAAATGTTTTTTTTCATGAAAAACATTAGAACATATGAATCTATGATTCCTTCATTAAAACGAAAAGAAAAACAATGATTGTGTACCCCGGTGTTAATTAATTTCCTAATACTAGACAGAGAGAAAGAGAATAAATGTACTGAAAAATAAAAAGAATATACGTACTTATTAGTTATATGTGTGTGTGTGTGTGTGTGTGAAAATTAATAAAAGTAGCATACCAGCTCTTATGTTATCAAAAAAAAAAGACATACCAGCTCTTAAAGGAACTTGGTGCCATTTCCCTTCTCCATACTTATCAATGCATTGCCTCAAGAGATTATCTTCTTCAGCAGTCCATGCACCTTTTTTCAACCCTTGGGACGAACCCTCCATGGACCAGCTATAATTTTAGAAGTATCTAACCAAATTTTATTTTAAAAAGTTATACGTAAAGGCAGGCTTGAGGAAAAGGGTTTCTATTGTGGCTTGACAAATCCTTCGAGGACTTTATTTATACACGTGACGGGCAAAGAGAAGTGACGTGCATGTCTAACATCCACATTTTTGTCGTGTCTTTTTTTTTAACAACTTCCAGGGTACGATGCAGAAACAAAAAAGGTTCATAGCACATTTTGTCGTGTCTAATTTGCTAATTTAGTTATTTATGTTCTGCTACTGATTCAAACTAAATACAGAAAAGGTTCATAGCACTTAGTCCATTTTCGTCATAGCATAGCATATCACTTAGTCTCTTCATATTTTTCAGTACTTTAAAGGAAAAACATGCCTCTTAGCAAAGTTAGCAGAAAGGACGATTAATGATTGGTGGAAAGGTGGTTTATATGATTAAAAGAGAGAACAGCTTCATGCACCAGAGTTAAAAACAGAATAGAGAGAGAGAGAGAGAGAGAGAGAGAGAGAGAGAGAGAGAGAGAGAGAGAGAGAGAGAGAAGAGAGAGAGAGAGAGAGAGAGAGAGAGAGAGAGAGAGAGAGAGAGAGAGAGAGAGAGAGAGAGAGAGAGAGAGAGACAGAGGGTTGATGTATGAGTACACAACTTGATAAGTAGCGTATTGTTTTTCTGTCAACAAGTGTATGTAGACAAAAATCAGCTACAATAATTATGAGTACACAAATCACTATTTTGCAAATTGTTCCGTATTTAAAGTGTCTCACATTGTGAGTATGTACTTTTGGCTAGGGAGTTCAGAAATATGTAACTTGAACCTCATTTGATATTAAAACAATAAGATTTGATGAAATCCATCATAATCGTTTGACTACAAATTTCATATTTAACGTTAAACCTGTAAAGATTGGAAAGCAAAGTCAACTCTGGAGTGATTCTTTTTTGAAATTTGTAAGTATATCTTGGTATGTGCATGTATTTACCACAGAAGTAGCCTACATTATAGTTCTCACTGGTTTCAGTTTCACAATAGATGATCTTGGTTGATATCTTACTTCCTGTAGTATCAGACGCAATCTCTTAAGTCTTAGCCGGAACAAACTCTGTTTTACTGTAGTTTTCCACTGTAACCGAGACACAAAGTTGGACTTGCCTACCCTTCTAACAGAGAGAATCTTCTCCAGATCCTTGGTTCCACTATTCAGCATGTGAATCTGCTTTCTAGTTTCAGATTTTTTTAGACAGTTCTTCCTTGAGTTTCTCATTCATCTCATATGCTTGTAAGTGACCCGTGAATTCACCAAAATCCATTGTGTCAGTGTCTAATGCAGTGTCCATAGCTGTCTTCTTGGATTTAACTTTGAGGGTAAACATCTGAGAAGTTTCTTCCAAGCCTTTTGTCTTTGTATGTCTTTCCCATTGTTTGTGCTTCATTTGCTGTTGCACTCAGTTTTCCACTGAGTTCCTCAAATGATTAATTCTCATCCATCTGCAGATTTTCAAACTTAGATGCAAGCATATCGATTCTTGATCTTTTCACATTTGATGATCACCATTTGTCATTACTAAACAGGACCCGAGCAAGTCTCTCTTTCAAATAAGATGCAATTAAAGTGTTGAAAACAAAAACAAAGGTCAGAAACACATAAAAACCATATCGTTGATTCAGTAGTTTTTTTTTACATTTATCATAACAAGTATGCTGAAATCTCATCTTTGTTAATCCTGCACAATGGTATCAACAAAACAAGTGAGAATAATGATGAAAGAAAACAAAGTACAACAAGTCAAGGAAGTTGTTGAAGTTAACTGTTTATTTTGAATTGTTCAAGTTCTTGAAGTTGCTTGTTTCTTTTGCTAAAATGTGGTGTCTAGAGTGGTAGCTTTATGGGGCTTTATAACATGTGTAAGGGTAGAGAAAACAGAGTTCATTACTCTGATTTTCTTATATGAATATGTAGTAGAAGATGATGTGTAAAATGAGAGAAAAAAATCAGTTTCTCCATCTCATCTTATGCTATCTACTTGATTTCATCTCATTCTTTGTTTCCTCTCTCTACAACAAAGTGTGTTATGTTTTTCTTGTTAGAGTAAGAACACAAAACCAGAGAAGAGTTTTTTCTTTTCAATTTATAAAAAAACAATTGGGGGAGTTTTGGTTTAAAGCCCATAACTCCCCCACGCCAGCTTCATAACTAGTATATTTTCTAACAAACTTGATGTAATAAGATAATAGATCTAGTAAGCAACATCCTCATGCTCATTTATACTCAGAAGACCTGACACATCAATCCACTCAAGCTGAAGCTCGACCTCTCCACACTCAACGTTCTGGAGCTTAAGGAACATATTCTGGACAATCTTTCCATTGTTCCACACAATCTTGCTCTCTTCTGATAGACAGTTCTGCCTGCTTGCCTGTATCTTCATTATTACAGTTCCTTCGGGGAGTCCTCTGAACTGGTTTTGGATCCTGATGGCTTCAAGGAATGGATCAATGTGAAAAAACGCATCTCCCATCTTATCATCCCTTGAGAACCAGTCCCTATCGTAAACCATCTGTATCATCACAAAAAAAAATACCCACTTTCTTGCTATGTTCTGTTATGTATTCAAAACTTAGAGCAAGTTGTTGTAATGTTTGATCCACGTACGATTTTGATAGGAAGAACTGGATCAGAAATAGAGAGTGTCAAGTCTTCGTTCCATTCTGGATTCAAATTCTTTTTCACCACACGAGTTCGTAATTTCTGTGTCAAAAGAAGAAAAACATAACACCATATATTCAAGTGTAATTTCTGTACATGTAAAATTAAATTTGATCATTTTATATGGTTGTGACAAGGTCAGAAACAAGAACTACTATTTTGAATGATAAAATCAAATCCTAGGAATTTCTCATTAGTAAAACTGAACTACATTTGACGTGTTGATACTTAAAACTCGCGTTGCATCAAACCTATAATTGAAACACGTATGTATTTTCTGTCTCATTTTTTTTGGTCTCATTATAACACGATAAGTTGATTATATTCACTTTTTAACTGAAATTCTCTCATCAGATACATCAGAAAATCTGAGCAGCACAACCAGATTGGTGACCAAAAAGATCCATATAAAAAAAACGGGACAAACTTGAATATATACGGAACCTAAGAAACTGAATTACAAACTCGAAATTCGTGAAAAGTTAGGAGTCTGGAATATACCTGTTGGCCCATACGAACAATGACGTAAGGATCGCTACTTTTGGAATCTCTAATGGCGAGATTAACACCTCTAATCACATGAAGTCTTAGAAGGCCTAACATATTCTCCATTTTGCGTTTTTTTCCTCTCTCTTTTTTCAGAGTAAAAAAGCTTTGGTATTTCCTCAGATGCAGAAATTTAGATTATAAAGAAATTGACTTGACCGAAAATTTTGTAATTGACTGACATCGTAACCTCTGAAGTGACTTGCTTCTCTTATAAGCACCTCATATTCAGTCAAAACCAAAGAATAGGTCTCCTGTTCTATTTTTTCTTTTTTCGAAATTTCATATATTTACGAATTATTTAATCATATTTCTTTTATAAACTGATTTATTTCCTTAAAACGCTAGAATGTGTGATAAAAAAAATTACTTTTCATATTTAGCTTTATATATATAGATATGCCTAAAACGATAACATTCCATATTACCTCCATATACCTTTTGGTTCTTAAAGTTTTTACTATGACGCGGTTTGCACGCGTCAATCAGTTCAGATGGTGTTTAATTCTGATAATGGTTCATTAAATAAGTGCTTAAACCCGAGAAAAAAGAGCTGTTAAATACGAGTATAGAAGATACATATTCGCATTAGTAGAAAAATGAAAATTTATAAACAAATCATAAATTAAAATATCAATTATTATAAAATACGTTACTGTAATTTGTAAGCAATAACAACAATCAAAAATGGTTTTTAGTGATAAAATACTCTTCAATCTAATTTTGAATTGGAAAGAAATCCCTTAGTTAGCTTTTACTTATAAACTGTTAATGTATGTCATTCTCCTTTTACAATTTTATGACAAAATGTGATAGACCTTAACAATTAATAACTTAAAAATTAATGACGTAAAAAAAATAATAACTTAAAAATTAATTGGAGGATTTTTTTCTTATTCAAACATAGTTGAAAATTATTATTAATAAATGTCATTTTTGACAACATAAAAATCATTTTTGACAACATAAAAATCATTTTTATAAAGTCAGTTTAAAAAAGAAATAAAAATTAACTTTTCTCTAAATATGATTTTCTGCTGACTAAATGACTGTAAACTAACTATAGGACAATGAAAAGACAAAAAAAAAAAGCTATAGGACAATGGTAGCCTCAGTAGAAAAAGAATAGGTTGCAGAACTAATTAAAGAAAATTCCGCTATCGACTAGCAATTGTCACAGATTATACAAAAAAAGTTATAGAAAAAAAGTTAGGTTATTGATGGTGACCTTTTACCAAACGAAAACTTTCGTTGATTGTCCGGCTTGGTAAAAAGAAAAAACTTTGTCTAGCTAGAAACTTAGATGAAACGAATTTAACGAAACGATACAGCTGCGGGTGTTCTTATATGCCCCCACAAATAATATGTCGTTGATTATACCTCATAACACTGCATCCATAGTTCGAGTAATATAATAAACTTTCGACGTCAAAAAAAAAAAAAAAACACCGCATCGATATTATACATGTACGCAACAGAGGTCCATTACTTAATCCAAATTCTAATAACAATGTAACTATATATATAAGGATACACCACAAGTCAGATAGACATGTTACCGTCAACATCTTGTTCCTTTGTAAACCGGAACCCGACACTGTCCGGTCTAGTTTTTTTTTTTTTGTTTCGTTATTCCCTCTGTTTTTATAATATCATCCAAAGCGCTCTCCCCCACAATCTCTGTACGTACACATTAACCAGAGAAACATCAGCTTCCGATGTTTTAACGAGGGAGAGAAAGCCGGGACAGTGTCCCTCTCCGGCAACGTCCTCTTACATGGCCTCGTACAGAACCCGATGTTCTAGAAGATCAGACAGAACGTTTCTCATGTTGTCTAGCGACACGGGTTTGAGCAACACGCCGTCTAGACCAAAGCTCATACATCTCTCCTTTGTGGATTTGTCGGTGTTACCAGTGAGCGCCACGAGCAGTGGCCTTTGGTGGCGTTTTGTGAATTTCTCGTGTATACGGAGAGCGATCTGGTAGTTTTCGACCCCGGGGGTGCACACGTCCATGAAGACCACTCTGTGCTCATGGGATACAACTCTGAGACACTCCTCGCTTGAACTCACCGTGGCCACTTCGCATCCAAGGTGTACAAGAAGTCCCTTCGTCACCATTCTACTTACCCTGCGAACCAAAGCAAACATCAATCGCTGATAACAAACAGCAGAAAGATAGAACTAATAGGCTTGTACTAACCCATTCTCATCCATGACAAGAACCTTCAGTCCAGCGAAATTAACATGCTGTGGATTGGCTGGAACTTTTGGAATGCCAGACTGTTTAGATTCGTTTGAAATCCCAAGTTTAACATCAAAGATAGCAGTGCATCCTTTTCCAACACCTTCGCTCTCAATCCAAATGTTACCCTCCATCAGATTCACAAACCTTGACATATGAGCAAACGTTTATCAGTACCATAAGAGAAGAAAAAAAAGGATTTTAAATAGGGCTCAACCTCTTGGAGATGGCGAGACCAAGCCCACTACCTCCCGAGCTTCTGGTCGCTAAAGACTGTGTTTGAGCAAATTTAGTGAATAGCTTGGGAATGTCTTGCGGATTGATTCCTGCTCCCAAGTCTTTTACCTATGGTTGAATAATCGTCAATAGTAAGATCTATGAGAGTACTCTCATCTGTGGTTTAAGGGACCAAAGATACTAACCTTTACTCTCAAGTAGAAATGACTACCAGTTGGCACCACAAAGAAGTCAGGAGGAGCTCGGTTGTCTGACTTTGTGACAAGAGCAGTTACGGAGATGCTACCTTGTTTTGAGAACTTCACAGCGTTACCAACAATGTTTAATATTATCTGCATTAGCCGTTTCTCATCCCCAACCACAAACTCTGGCAAATCTGGTGCGAGGTTTAGTGTGATGGGTAATTTCTTAACAACGGCTATAGGCTTTATCAGATTAAGGACCTGCAACAAGATTCAAAAATTTCAACCAAATACTCTGACTTCTAAAACATGAAGCTGTTCTAAAATATACAAACAATGACATGCAGGAGTAGGCCTGCAGGTTTGAACTGAGCCAAACCAAAGGAAATTTTTCGTTTAGTTTGGTTCAGTTTGGCAGGTTTATAAAAAACTCCGGTTTTGGGTCCAGTAATCGGTTAGTTTGGTTTTTAAAAAAAAGAAAAAAATTGTTAACCAAATTTCAATCTGAATTAACCAAAATTTTGAACCGCAATAGCCCGGAATTTAACCAAAATATAATCAAAACCAAACACTTTGGTTAATTTTCGTAAAAAATTTAAAAATCGAATTATCCTAATGTACTCGCAGGCCTATGCAGGAGGTAAAATATGGTATTACCTCTCTAAATAAAGTATGAAGATTAAATGTCCCGAGCTCAAGTTGAAGACTTCCATCTTCTAGCCTCGAAAGATCCAAGACATCATTCATCAGAGTTGCCAAAAGGCTACTGCTTTTCAGCACTGTCTCCACCATCAACCTTTGTTCTGGGGTCAACTCCGTCTCTTGAAGTAAGGAAGAGAGCGCAATGATCGCATGCATTGGCGTCCGCATCTCATGGTTCATAACCGCCAGGAAATCATTCCGAGCACGGATCGCTGTTTCCGCTTCTCTTCTCGCTATATCAAGAGCCACGTTCTGCTCCATCAGAAGGTCCCTAGCTCGCATCGACTCTTCCAGAATCGCAGCATGTGAGAGAGCTACGGCCACCTACAATAAAAAAAAAGAGTTCAGACAAGCTCACCATAAGACATAAACTGAGCTCCAAAGTGTGTACATTACCTGATCCGCAACGACTTCGACTAGCTCCAGCTCATGAACATGCCACTGCCTCGCACTATCCGAAGGAAGCATCAACACCATAAGAGCGTATCGCTTCGTCGAAAGCTCAGGCCAATCATTAATCTGAAAATTCGAAAGGTGGAGAAGCGGAACCCTCACAGCCACCACCTCCCCGAGAAGATACTTCCCGGAGACAGGCCTCAGCCTCGCCACCGGGGAGTTAGGAGATATCTTCACAGCTCTGCTAGTCCCAAACACCTGGTTAATCACCGGCAACTGAATAGGCACCGTGTACTCAACAGGATGCTGCTGACGAAGCGTATACGAAAGCTGCAACTCCAAACCAGTCCTAGTGGGCATCCACAACGCACACTCCTCCAACGCCAACGTCCTCCCAAGTTCAACTAGTGTGGTTTTCAAGATCGTGTGCCTATCCAACGTGCTTCTAATCTCATGAGTCAGCATCCTCACGTGCCTCCCGGTCTCCTCCTGAGTCCGGATCAATCCCATCTCCCTGTCCAGCTCAGCAGCCTTGTTTTTCAAGAAGAGCTCGCGCGTCTTGACGCTGAGGAGGTCAGGGATGATGTGGACGAGCATCAACGCCGTGGCGCAGGAGACGACGGCGGTTAAGACCTTGGCGGTGGTCATAACGAGGGCGACGGTTCGGGAATGGGTGGTGAAGGTCCATAGGTTGATGAGGTGGGTGGCGCCGCAGAGGACGATGAAGGCGCCGAACTGGACGAGGACCCACCTGTAAGGGAAGACGGCTGATTTTTTGACGAAGTAGATGAGCTCGAGGGGGATTGAGAAGTAGGCGACGGCGATGAAGAAGTCTGAGATGTATTGGTACTTCATTAGGAGCTCGTCCGCTGGCCATTGAGGCTCGATGCAGTTGCAGACTTCCATCATATGTGGTTTGAGACTGTAACAGAATCGAGATATTAGGGTTTAATATGTAACGGATCAAACTCGATTAGGTTCTGTTTCGTAAACGTGAGTAGCTGAAACAGAAGAATTCGAATCGGAATCGATATAGAGAATAGTTCGTGATAACATTACAGAAGAATTAGATTAATCAATCAGTTTACTATGGGATCATAGAAGAAGCTTACTTGATCGGAAGAATGAATCGAATGGAATCGATTTGGGATTTTGAGAGAGAGACGACGGAGGAGGAGGAGGAGGAGGAGCAAGAAGAAGAAGGCGTTGGCAGCCCTTTTTATTAAGTCAAAAGAAAAAAATGGTTGGGTATAACACTTCTCTCTTTAACTTTTTTCTTTTTGTAACTGTGACATAATTTGTTTTTTTTTTTGGTCTAATGTACATGAATTTGTTGTCTTTTTAATATGTTATGATGATTAATTTTTCTTGGATTAATTATTAGATGGTAAGAAAATTGAGATAATTCGGAAAGAAATCTCCATGCATGTGCTGCTGGTGAAAGAACTTAGGAACAATGTATACACTTGTGTGTTAGGTGTAGTGGAGTAAAAAATATGAGGGGAAAAGGAAAGAAATGTATACACTTTTGTGTAAGATCCAGCACTCTCTCTAGATCGACGTTTATCCTCTTCCATAGGATTTATTCTTTAATCACGCCTTCTTCAGTTATTACTACAGTAACCTCGTCACGTTCCTTGGTTTCTTCTAGTACTTTGACCCATTTTTTGCTTGATAATTCCATATCCTTGAAAAATAGTTTTCCTGGCTACTTTCCCTTTGTCTTAGAACTTTTGACTTGCTCTTTTTACACTAGTCTTACTCACTTCCAAATTGTATTTTCTCTTGATCTCATGAGCCATCTCCTGTTCTTTAATTGTTGCCTTTGTCTTGTAACTTTTGACTTCGTCTTTTTACACTAGTCTTCTTACTCACTTCCAAATTGTATTTTCTCTTGATCTCATGAGCCATCTCTTGTTCTTTAATTGTTGATCACTTTAACATTTTAGACCTCCATGATCTAACAAATATATGATTAGTCACATAGACTTTTATTTGCATTTTATATCTTTTCTTCACTTAACTTCAGTTTCGGGCGGATTTGTCTCCATGTCAGAACACTTTACTTTCAGTTATCAAGACGGCATTGTCTCCGACTCCGACAACATGTGTCTCAGGTTCTCGTCAACTGCTCCGAGACTCTTCAACATTCCCCCGACTAAGTAATCTCTTGTGTGGCTTGAAGTAAACGAACTGCCTGACATATAAGAACCAGCTGAATATGCATTAAATTAGCCATCCCCACCAAGAAGTCCACCTAAAATGAAAACAAACCGGTAAATATGATGGAATTACTAGTTAAACAGTTTGTAATTTTGAATTGTAACCAGTTCAACAACTATAAATTAATCCCAACAATTTTAATTTCTTTTCTCCCTAGCCACTTTTCCTATCAACCACTCTTGGTAACACATTTAATCGTCCAAAATCACACGATATCAAAACTGAAATGACGTCTACGTGTGATATCAATACGGCAAAAGACAGTTGAATCACATGAATCTCTGGAAAAAGTACTTGGAAATATAAAAAAAAAATTTGAATGAAATCAAATCAACCTAACTCGATGATTGCCGACCGAGCATATGAGTAGAGGTTCCACACTCTAGAAATGGGACCAAAGATATTAAAAGGAGGAAAGAGTGGATCCCATTCTAACAAGGACAAGAGATTGAAAATAGAAACCTACGGGTATGGTTGGCTCACACTGGGCCACAAGTAACCCTTGTGGTTACAAATCTTCACTCCCCTCTATAATTCTCCTTCTCTGTCTTCTTCCTCTTCTTCTCTAAACATATCCCCTTTGGATTTTATCTTATTCCACTTCATCTATCTCACAAGGTTAGTCTCTTTCTCTCTGGCTTCCTCTCCATCAAAATTCAATCTTTACGATTCCTTATCGTAAATCATGGATTTTTCCTTGATGGGTTTGTGCTAGATTACCTTTACAATCAAGAATTTAAGTTTTCTCGAATTGATCTCAAAGCTGCTTACTTTGGTTTGTATTTTCGATATCTACAGAGAGAAGTTGTTAGGTGTTTTATCACTATGGCTCTTAACGTGAGCAAAGTTGTGCCCAGAAGTCCCATTTTAGCGAAGAGGGTTAACGCTTCAAGATCTCAAAGGGTCTTGCTAGCTTTCTCACCCAGAAAGGGCTCCTCCTCTGCTGAAGAATTACAAGGTGGTCTTTCTTGTACAAAGCCTGTCACTTTTGTTACTTCTCGTAGATCTTCTTCTACCTTGTGTTTCTTTGGGAAGTCTCAAGACACTGAAACTAAACCTCAGGAGGATTGTCTGGATTCACCTAAGTAAGTTAAGCTCTTTTGGTTCTTATCTTACATAGATCATGTAGCTGATGAGTTTGTTGGTGGTGTTTCAGCTCTCAAATTGTACAAAAGGAAGGTGAGAAGAAAGTGATGCCAAGGAGAAGAAGCAGCTCGAGCCAGGTTTTGGTGGAGTATGTGTCTAATGATGCTAAGTTTGTGAATGAAAGGGCTCGTAGTGACTTTGTCCTTCTATCTCGGTATTTTCTCACTATCCTGCGTCTATATAATAAAACTATACATTAGCTGTGTAAGAAGGTCTCTTATGTGTTAAAAAACTTATGTTTCCAAATCTTTTTAGTGGCATGATGAGACTTGACGCTCGTGCACGTCAGGACGTTGCGATTCTTGGTTCAGGGTTCCTTAAACTTGATGGTTAGTTCAGTAATTCTAGATTTGGTTCTCTTTCAGACAAACACATCTTGTCATGTCTTATTCCTTTTGTTTTACTGCATTTTAATCCCTTTCTTGTGGGGTTATTATGTAGCTCGGGCAAGAGAAGATACAGAGAAAATAGATCGTAATGTCAAGAGAAAGGCCGAGCGCCTTCATCATATTGCTAGTGTATGCTTATCCTCTCATTTAGACATTCACATATATCGACTACTTTTATCTATGTTTTATTTCTCATAATTAGTTTATGTCAATAGATATTAAAGAACATAGCTCAGTCTAAGTTGAAAAATGCCGCGGATAAGCATTGGAGTGATGGCGCCTTAGAGGTATGCCCTTCCATTTCATTTTCTGTGAAGTTTTGTGTAACTAATCAATGTGTCTGTATATGTTCTAGGCTGATTTAAGGCGAGCAGATTATCGTGCTAAACAAAGGGCAATGGAGGATGCATTAATGGCTTTAGAGGTAAAAGCAAAGATCTTGCAGTATTGATGTTTTTGAAATCATATTTCCTAATGGTTACACTTGTTGTGGTTGTAGTTCATCAAGAACATTCATGATATGATGGTGCAAAAAATGGTTGACAGCTTGTAAGAAAAATGCATACATCATCCTTGACACTTGTCGTTGCTTGAAAGCAAGATCTTAAGTTAATTTTGTTCATTTTGATAGGGTTATGTCAGAAACTGGTACCACGGACCGCATATCTCTGGAGAAGAATGGCAAAGCTCTAGACTTTTTCCCCGGGGAAGTTTCATCTGATCGCATATCTGCTATTGAGGTCTGATTAAATTGGGAAAAGAAGACTATGTGTTCTTAAGTATTCTTCTCTCTCTCTGATGGTTCCTTGTTGATGTTGAAGCAGGAAGCTTACAGGAGTATGGCATCAGCGCTCTCAGAAGCCGATGGAATTATTGACTACACTGACCCTGAAGAGGTCTCTCCAAAACCGGTCTTGTTTTTTTCCTTTGTTACACTATCTCTTATTCACAAAAATAATGTGTATTTGTTTGGTTTCAACAGCTTGAGTTGTTAGTGACAACTCTGATAGACCTTGATGCAATGGATGGTAAGAGTAGTGCATCTCTCTTGGCTGAATGCTCAATCTCTCCAGACGTCAATACAAGGTAAACTAAAAACCAAATGTGTTCTATTACATCTCTTAACAACTTTCTTTGGTTAGTTCTTCACTATTACAAATGCAAAACGTTGATGACGAAACGCGTTGTTGGGTGTAGAAAAGCGTTGGCTAACGCCTTGGCAGCTGCACCGTCGATGTGGACACTGGGAAATGCAGGCATGGGAGCATTACAGGTAATAAACATTCTTGCAAATCTTGCACTTGATAACTGTGTTTTGCAAATCTTTGATTGTTATCGTCCCATTGGAAGCAGAGGCTTGCGGAAGACAGTAACCCGGCAATTGCAGCAGCTGCTTCGAGAGCGATCATTGCGCTGAAGAAGCAGTGGGAAGTAGAAGAAGGTGACTCACTTAGGTTTATGATGAACTTTGAGAAACCGAGTGATGATGATGTTAAAGAAAAAGAAGAAGAAGATGGAGACAGTGACCATGACGAAATCTGAAGAAAGTGTTTTTTTTTTCTTGTAAAAGAATATTAAGTTTGTAGATAATTTAGAGTTCATAATAACTTTAGTTGATACAAAAACGAAACCATATGAAATATGTAACTATGAATGGTAGAAATATGAGATCCATGCTATATTAAGAACTGTAGAAACCGTCAAAATATTAAATTATATAATATTAATATAACTTGTTATTTTTGTCATCAACTTAAACATATACTCATCAATTTAGGCCATGCTAACCAAAAAAAGACTATATGTATTATAAAACGAATATATTATGAAACCAAAATATTACACACATGTATACGTTATTTGAAACTTCCTAATAGTATGGAAGTCATAAAGGACTTGGAAATCAATAGTGGGGGTTATTGGTTAGTGTATTTTGATGGATTTGAAAGTCCAAACTAAATCTAGTGTTATTGGTTCTATGATTTTAAAATATGTATTGAAATCATGTGTTATTCGTTTAATGATTTACAAATTCTAATTCAAATCAAGTGTTATTCGTTTAATGATTCATAAATTCTAATTCAAATCAAGTGTTATTCAATCATACGGATTTATTAATGGATTTATTAATAGATTTGATTTCATAATGTATTTGAATGGGTTTGCATGGATTTTTTTGTGAAAAATAGAAAGACCCAAATCCGAAGGAAAACCTTCGGATTTGTAAATACTAATCCGAGAAAATTTGAAAATTTGTATATTTTACTTGGATTTATAAATACTATATGGATTTCTAAATCAATAAAAATATATAAACCAATAACACCTAAGACAAATTCTCTTTTAACTTTTAGAAAGAAAAAAAAAAACTAAATTTAAATGAAAGCAAACACTATTTATTTGGTAAAAAAATCGCTTGAGATATGGAAGTCTTGAATTAATAATAGATTGACCCGCATGTTTCAATTTTTTTTTTGGTTAAAAAATCCGACCCGCGAACAAATATATTATACCTACACTCACCCCGCTTAATTTTGCGGGTAACCTGCGGGATCCACGTGTTATATATATATATATATTAAATAATTATTTAATTTAATTTTTCTAAAAATTCTACAAATAGTATATTTATAATTATTTTTTTTATATATTTTAAAATTTAATTTTTTTTTATAATTTTTAAGTTTTTAATTATTATTTTAAAATTTCTCATATTTTTCTAAAAATATATTTTTTTTACAAAAAAACATTTCTTTTTGCGGGTTGGCGGGCGATTCAAAATTCCCCGACCCGCATCTATCCCGCATAAAATACTCATAACCGCACTTGCACTCACACTGGCGAATCGATTTTTTTCGAATTGTTCGACCGTATCTGTCCCGTGGTGGGTTAAATGGAGCAAAAACCCGTGGCTGAAAACTCAATTTCTCAATCCTATTTGCATTCTGTAACCGCTGCGGTTATAAGGCCGTAAGGGCATCCACAATGGTGGGATTGTGTTTCAAGTCCCTTAGCATTTTTAATTAAACTTTTATTTTAAGGGATCTAAACTAAGGGACTAAGTGGATTATTAGTGGGACTTTGATTGTCCCTTAGTTTATTATTTAATTAATTTTTTTATTTGAATAAGTGATAATATATGTAAAGAAGTTTTAATTAAAACTTAGAAGATAGAAGTTTAACATTAAAATTGAAATGTTAAGAAAATTACAAAAAAAAAAAAATACAAAATCATAATTTAAAAAAACAAACAAACATTTATTCCAATACAAATAGAAACTTAGAAACTATATGTTATTTGGAAGATGTCCAAATTTATTCCATATATTTTCAATCAAATCATTTTTTAAACGTTGATGGGTTTCTCGATTCCGAAAGTTCGTCCGACGTTCAAGTGGACTCCGAACAAGAACTGTCTAATCCAAACTTATTACAGAAGAGAAAAGCTATCTAACATTCCTAACTACATCATTAATATAATGAGATTTGGTTTCAAACAAACTAGACTAGTTGTAACTAAGCAGTAATTCCTAACAACATCATCAATAATAATCCTAGTCTATTGCGAACAACTTGTGTCTTTCAAATACACGCAAGTGTCTTTAAGTTTCACAAAACTAAGACTCAAAGAATTACAAACTCAGGCAAGGCAGATAGATGATAGCAGAAACATAACTATGGCAAGGCAAAAAGAATTACGAACCAAGTTTCAGACGATAGCAGAAAGAAAACTAAACTACAGCACAAAACAAAACGAGCAGGATCTAAAGAGACACACACTACCAAAGAGACACACACTATTTTGTTAATATCAAACTGTAAATATAGAAATCACTCAACCTATTTTCTTACAGGATCTAACCACAAAAGTTTTTAACGGATGCTGTTTTTTAGCTACGAATCACGCATATAATCTAAAGAAAACAATCTCTCTGCCTACAAAGATACAAATCATACGATCGAACCATGTAAATCAATAAGCTTTTTTCTATTCCAAACCCTAGATTCTAACCATTTCATCTACGAGTTGAAGACCGTACCTTGACGAGATTGGGACGATTCACCGAGGATTTGGAGAGGAAAGAAGCTTGCGTACAGGAGCGGAATCGAACGGAAGTGGATTGAGATTTCAAAGCTGCGACCTCTCGATTGGAAGCTGCGACCTTTCGATTGGCAAAGACACACCAACGGAGACTCCAGTGGAAGAGAGAAGACGCAGGTGGAGTGAGGAGATCAGGTCCTCGATTTCGTTTGGAAAGGATCGATCTTTGATTCGATGCTTCAGTTCATCGCCATGGAGCTCTCCTTTTTGGATTTTGCGATTTCAATTTCAGGAATGGGAATGAGCCGAAACGACCGTCCCTTCGTCGTTTCCATCGTCCAATACCGTGTTGTCACGTCTCCTTCGGGACGAGCCCGATTGTCCCTTAATTACGGCCCGTCCCACCCATTTTAATTTTATTTTGATTTATTTTCGACCCAATAAAGAGGAAGGGACGGCCCAAGGCACGCCCGATGCAGATGCCCTAAGAACCTAGAAGATGTATTTTCGCTAATTATAGTGCTTGTTTTGTAAACACAGATTTTTAAGAAAACGCGTAAACGTCTCTGAGCTGGCAAGTTCTCTTTTATCGCCGACCCTTTGGTTTTTCCAATTAATATCTAAATGAAAAAGACGAAAAACACCCCCATAATCAAAATTATTAACAAGTTTGGCCCCATTGACCTAGACCTATTTAAGTATCTATCTCCCTTGAGCCGAAACCACATTCCCCCAATTTCTCAAAGACGATAAATCCCTAATTCCCCCCCCCCCCCCCCCCCCCCCCAATCGATTCGCACGAGCCGATTTCTACATCTTCTTCGATCCATCTTTTGATCTTTCATCTGGTAAAATTTCGATTCGTCTTTTGCTAATTTTTTCAGCTGATTCATATCCGTTGATGATTCATCTGATTGTATTCGATTCGTTTTCACTTTTCGATTGAGAATTTACGTCTGTTTTAGGTTTAGATCATAGGAATCTGTAGATCTAGCGCTTTGAGATATGAGTTTCCGTCGGATCTTTGATTTGTATATATAAGGATTGAATTTATATCTCTTTGCGATGAATCTATAGCTCGATTTGTTAATTTTGATTGTATTTTCCAGATTTAATTGAGCTGAAGATGGCGGACTCATTGAGTATGTCTCTAGATGAAATGGTTAAGAGGAGCAAGGCTGCTAAAAAGTCTGCTGGTAAAGGAGTTTCCCGAGGTGGAGCTAAAGGTGCTGGAAGAGGAGCTGGTGGACCTGTTCGCAGAGGTCCTCTTGCTGTGAAAGCTAGGCCGTCATCATTCTCTAACAAGGCAAGCTCACGAATCTGGGATCTTCTCTCTGTATGATTGGAACTCTGAGTTTACCTGTGACACCAAATAACGAAGCATACTCTGATTGATAAGCGAGTCTTTAAATGTTCTTGGAGAAGCACTTTTGATTTTGCATTCGCCTTGATCGTTAGTACAGATGATGACACACTTTTAGCTTTCCAAACTTCCTCTGGGACTCGCAGACTACAAAGCTTGTCTAACATCTTGTAGTTTATGAGAGTTCCTAGTCCTTGTGTACTTAGTGGTCTATATGGCCAAGTGTGATGATTTCAACAGGCCTAGATGAGCAGAAGTTTTTGGATTGCACTTTTAGTGGGGGGAGCTCTATTAGTCCATCTAGGGTCATCTGGATTGATGACTTTTGTGGTGGTTGGGGGGAATTTCAGCACACTTAGATAGATAGCTTATCCGTTTAAGTTGAGGAATGTGCACCATACATGAAGTTCATGTTTTGCCTCTGGCTACATCTGGTTTCTTTGGAGTCTGATGGCTGTCTCAGTTTATGATTCTCCAAGGACTATGTTTTTGGCATCAGAGACTGTGATAGCACCAGTGAGATTCGTATGAAGTTGGTCAAAAATTGCTTGTTTCACCACATTTTATCCTTCGATGGTTCTTGACTGGTATAGGTCTTTCAGATAAAAGGGTGGCTTCTCGTCTTTCAAGAAATTTTGTTGATTAAAATGGCTTCCAAGATTCTACAGACCCTTTTGGCTGACTTTATCTGTTCCACTTAACAGCTTAACCGCAGGAAGAAGAACTTGCCATGGCAGAATGGTTTGTTTGAAGAAAGCATGAGATCTGTTGGAGTAACTGGAATAGAGGTTGGAACTACTGTTTATGTTACCAACCTTGATCAGGGAGTCACAAATGAAGATATCAGGGTATTGCCTCGACTTCTATGGTTCAGTGCTTTGTTATTATGGTTCGATGTGGAGTTTCCTAAGAAAACGTTGTACTACCCTGTGGTATTTAGGAACTCTTTGGTGAGATTGGAGAGATGAAAAGATACGCAATCCACTATGACCAGAACGGGCGTCCAAATGTAAGTTGCAACAAATCTTTTACTTCTGTTTTCTTTTTGTCTGCACTGGTTTATCTGTTCTTTACCGATGTGCTGTGTGTGATACAGGGCTCGGCAGAAGTTGTGTACATGAGAAGAAGTGATGCATTTCAAGCTATGAAGAGATACAACAATGTCTTGTTGGATGGAAGGTCAATGAAATTGGAGATTCTTGGTGGAAACAATGAGGTCGCTCCTGTTGCAGCTCGTGTTAATGTAACCGGATTGAACGGAAGGATGAAGAGAACTGTTTCCATCGGGTATGTAGCCATTTATTTTAGCATAGTTGAGATTGCGCGTCTTTGATGATCAAGCGTGAAGACTTAAAGTGTCTCATTCTTGCAGACAAGGAATTAGAGGTGGGAGAGGAAGAGGAAGAAGTGCAGCTCCTTCTATGAGACGCCTTCCAATGTAAGTGATAAGACTCCGACCTCGCTTTCGGCTAATCATATGTGAGCGATCATGTATAGGTTTTATAATTTAATCATATCATACATTCTATTAATGGCAGTGGAAACCAACAAGGAGGTGGTGTGAGAAGTGGTCGAGGAGGGTTTCGTGGTAGAGGCCGAGGCCAAGCCGGTGGTGGCAGAGGGAATAAAGGCGGCCGAGGAGGAAAGAAGGCGGTGGAGAAGTCGGCTGAAGAACTAGACAAGGATCTCGAAACATATCACGCAGAAGCAATGAACATCTCTTGAGCAAACTCGATGCCTCTGCATCTTGCTCTGTGCTTTATCCTTGTCTAATGTTGTCTTTTCTTTCTCGAATACGCTCTTTGCTATAATTTCTTTTAGGATGCTCTGCTTTGGATTGTTTTTTATCGTCTCTTTTAACAGTCACCTTGGTTGAAGTTTAAATGAGATTTAGTTGTAAATTAAAAGTTCTCTCGCATAATAGTGTCATCTTTTGCTTTCTGATTAATGAGTTTTTTTACATTTATTGAATATCCATTCAAATTAGTACTTGCTTCCCGTTCCGGATTATACATCCAACAAGTGGTGGAATTATTTATATAACTTTTGACAACAGTTTTTTTTTGAAAAAAGTGACTTCATATAAAAAATCGGTATTAAAAGTCAAAATAAACTCAGAAAAAAGACAATGTAGTTAATTTAAGAATATAAAAAGGAAACAAAATAATTTCTAATGTAGATTATTATGTTCGCAGTTATTATTTATTATGTTTATTATGTTTCTATTATTATTTATATAACTTTTGACAACAGTTTTCAGTTAAAAAAGTGAATTTTCTCTTTTCAAATAAGAAAATGACTATATATAAAAAATCTGTATCAAAAGTCAAAATAAACTCAGAAAAGACAATGGAGTTAATTTAAGAATATCAAAAAGGAAACAAAATAAATTCTAACGACTTAATTTTCCATATATTATGCAATATAAACCTAAAACTCAAACACACAATCTTAAAAACTATATTTAATTTGTTAACTATAAATGGTTGCCAAAAGAAATTCAATTAATGAGAGACAATAGAGTCAAATTTTCTGGAAATATATTTAACTTATGCGTATAAAAAGCATATAAGCTAAGCCCTTGTTTTTTGAGTCCCAGCAATTGTTCGTCTTCTCCGATTGCGAATGGCTGAACCTTTCGTGTCGTTTCTTTCATTCCTGCTCAAGACGCAGCCGGACTATGCTCTTTCTCATCCTCGGCAGAAACCTTTCAGTGACACATCACGTCAAGCTATGCGGAAAAAAATGTAACAATCTTCTTTCTTTCTTTCTTTCATTCAATGCTTTTATACCTTTTTCACTGTATTGACAATATCTCAATCTCTCCAGTACTGTCATCTTACAACGGAGTCGACCTACCCCGACGACCGACACTCCAAGACTCCAAAGGTTTCTCTCTATATACACAGACTATCTAGAGTCTAAACTGATGAACTCGGCCAACTCAGAGGTTCGTATTAAACCTTTTTTTACCAATTCTGATAAGTCTCATTCTTCTTCTAGTTCTTGATGATTAGATTCTTGTTGGCAGGAGGAGTACTCGAATCCACGTGATCTTGAAGTCCGCGTGCATTATCTTCTGAAGGAAGTTAAAGAACTCTATAACCGTTTCCGTGATACCTCAGATAGACTCAGCGCGCTTCCGGACACTTTGATAACTCAGATACTCTTATACCTTCCCACCAAAGATTCCATCAAGACAAAAATTTTATCGAAGAGATTTAAAGATCTATGGCTTCAGGTCCCAGGGCTAGAGATGCACTCCCATGAACCCGCCGCCATACAGAACTTCATCGCCACGTTTCTCCAGAGGAACCGTGGCTCGCGTCTCCAGAAGTTCAAGATAACGTACAACGGACGCAATGTTTGTAGCCATGGGAACAGTGAGTTCATCGCCGGAGTGATTAACCGTGGAGTTCAACAACTAGACGTTGGCAGTAGCACACTCAAGCGTCCTCTCACCAACGATCTCGTACATGTTAACATTTACAAGAGCAACACTTTGGTTTCTCTCAAGCTTGCAAACGTGGGATTGCAGAATCCTCCTGAGTTTGGTGTTTCTCTGCCTTGTCTCAAGACCATGCATCTCGAAGACATTACCACCAAGGATCCTTTGATCGTAGAGAAGCTCATCTCAGGTTGTCCTGTCCTTGAAGATCTGACGGTGTTTAGGGCTTTTGATGACAATGTACCGGTGATGCGTGTGAGATCTCTCAGTCTGAAGAGGTTTTGTGTGAAGTTAAGTCGTGCCAGAATAATTCATGGTAAAGAGTATGCTGTTGAGGTTGATGCTCCGGGTCTCAAGTATATGAACTTCGGAGATAATCTATCTGATAGAGTTGTGGCTAAGAATCTGAGTTCCTTGTTCAAGGTCGACATTGATGCACAATTCAGTTTTGGTATTACCACTACTATTACCGTGCAGATGAAGCAAGCTATTATCAGTGATTTTCTCAAGGGTGTTTCTGGTGTAAGACATATGATCATCTCTCAGCCTACACTCGAGGTAATACATTTATAACAAACAATGAATAAATTGTTATTATTATTTTTGTAACACCAAATAAATTGTTATTATGTTTGTTCTTGCAGAGCCTTTATTCTTGGATGAATAATGGAGCGTTCACCAAATTTAGCAACTTAACTCGCTTAGAGGTTTCGTTCTGCACCGACTTATTACAAAGGTTGCCACATTTTCTTGAAGGTTTCCCGAAGCTGAAACACCTCACATTGGTACATTCTTGTTACTAAACTATATGTTTTTTTGGCCTAAGAACACATAAACTAATTTTGGTTTTCTATTTTAATTTGTTTGGCAGAACTTGCTTTATTTGAAGGACTTAGAACCAGAGAACCTTGAGCTTACCGTTGTGCCACAGTGCTTACTATGTACGCTTGAGTGTGTTGAGGTTAAAGAAGTGGCCACGGTGGAGAAAGCTGGGAAGAAAAGAGCGAGGTACATCAAGAGAACCAAAGTATCGAAACACATGAAGAAGATTTGGATTGAAGCAGTGAGGTATATTCTTGAGAACTCGTTAGTCCTCAAGAAACTCGTTTTGTGTTTCTCTTCGGTTACCAATAGCGTCTTAGAGATCTCGGAGGCGCTTCCTACGTTCACAATACGTTCTCCCGGATGTGAAATCATCAATAATCTGACATCTCTTTGAAGATTTTTTTAGGAAGGAATAATCTCTTTGAACCTTTTGCTTTTTTTTCTCCAGTGTAAAAGAAAAGCTAAGTTATAGTATTGCTACACTTACCTTAAGTTTTTATCTAAGGTTTCACTTTTTTGAATGACAGATCAAAAAAGGACACTAAATGTTTTTCGTTGTGTACAAAATAGAATCCAACACAATTTGGCCCAATTCTAACTCCTTTAATTAACCAGAGAATTCGCCAATGACGACGTTATGTTCAATGAGGTCACGTTCCTGCCAATGCCATTATGCTATGTTGCAACGGGGTTTAATTGCCCAAGAAGAAACACAAGGCAGCCGATGGTTTTTTGTGTCAAATGCAGTCGGTGGATCGGTAGCAGCTTGTGTATATGTCCTTAAGTGTTCATGTTGTCTTTCATCCGAAAGATATTTATGCATAAATTGAGCAGGATGAAGGCAACAGAGTGTTAAAATTCAGATCACACCTGGTGAACCTATGAAAAAGGTCTTACTATGATTAATGGACGCGTTTGGTTCAAATGTTGCTTGTTGATTCCGCAAGCATCACACTTTCTTCCCTTGATCCTTCATGAGTTTCACGACGGTATTCAAGGAGGACATTCCGGAGTGTTCAAAACTTTTGAAACGAATCCAGTGTTCTTTTCATTGGCATAATGTACTCCATTCTATCCAATAATATCTATCTCAGTGTGGGATTTGTCAGACTCACACGACATCCACACTATCGCTGACATGACTACTTCAACCCCTTACCATTTCTTCAGAAGTGTGACAAGACATCATCACGGATTTTAATAAAGATTTTCCTACCTCCAGTAATGGTAATTGTGGACAGATTAAGAAAATGCACACTTAAACACCCATTTACTGCATCGGATATTGCTGAAATCTTTGTGTGTGAAGTGGTGAATTTACACAGTTTTCCATCATATATTGTATGATACATATAAAACCTTTCTCATTGGATTTTAGCGTGAATGCTTTCGGGTTTTAGGTACTAAACTCAAATATATTATTTCGTTTCATCCACAAACAAACGAAAAACGGAGGTTTTTTAACGTTGGGTAAGCTTCAATAACTTGCAGCTCAAGTTATTCTTAACAAGCTGGTTAAGGGATAAAATGAAGCTATTTACTTGTATTAGAATTAGTTAAAAAAAAATTTTTTTTCCTAAATACAACTTTCTTCATTTTGGCACATATTAAAATTTTATCTAATAAAATATATTAAATATATAAAATCAGGTGTAGTTTATCTTTTTCAATAAAATTTCACATTTTAGCCCAAATTTTAGTTTTAAATTACAACTTTGTATTTTGTCACGGATTAGAACCTAAAAAAAACAATAAATAAAATATCTTACAGTTCCTGTTGAAATTCTACTCTTTACAAACCCAAAAACTATATTTAAGGAGTTGTGGAATGTTTTAATTATGGTGGGATGTAGGGGAGTTTTGAAGTTATTTGAGTGATTTTAGTTAAAGTTTAAAAATTTAAATAAAATCTACTACACCTAACTAAAACTCAAACGCATAATCTAAATTTGTCAACTAAAAGGTTACCAAAAAGAAATTCAATTAATCAGGAGACAATATAGAGTTAAATTTTCAGGAAATATATTTAAATTATGCCGTATAAAAAGCATATAAACCCTTGCTTTTTGTTTCCCACCAATTGTTCGTCTTCTCCGATCATCCTCCTCTTCGTCTCCGATTGCGAATGGCTGAACCTTTGGTGTCGTTTGTTTCATCCCTGCTCAAAACGCAGCAGGACTATGATCTTGCTCATCCTCGGCAGATTCGTTTCAATGACACAATACGTCAAGCTATGCGAACAAGAATGTAACGATCTTTCTTTCTTTCATTCAATGCTTTTATTCCTTCTTCACTGTATTGACAATATCTCAATCTATCCAGTAACGTTATCTTACAACGGAGAGTAACTCCGGGGACTTCTAGTAGAACACTCCAAAGGTTTCTCTCTATATACACAGTTTATCTAGAGTCTAAACTGATGAGCTCGGCGAACTCAGAGGTTCGTCTCAAACCTTTTTTTTACCAATTCTGATAAGTCTCATTCTTCTTCTAGTTCTTGATGATTTGATTCTTGTTGGCAGGAGGAGTACTCGAATCCACGTGATCTTGAAGTTCGCATACATTACCTTGAGAAGGAAGTTCAAGAACTATGGAACCGTCTCCGTGATATGAGATTTTCAGATAGACTCAGCTTGCTTCCTGACACTTTGATAACTCAGATACTCTTATACCTTCCCACCAAAGAGTCTATCAAGACGAGCTTTTTATCGAAGAGATTTAAAGATCTATGGCTTCAGGTCCCAGGGCTAGAGTTTCACTCCCATGAACCCCCCGCCATACGGAACTTCATCGTCACGTTTTTCCAGATCAACCGTGGCTCGCGTCTGCAGAGGTTCAAGGTAACGTACAACGGGCGCAATGTTTGTCTCCATGGGACCAGTGAGTTCATTGCCGGAATGGTTAACCGTGGAGTTCAACAACTAGACGTTGGCAGTAGCACACTCAAGCGTCCTCTCACCAACGATCTCGTACATGTTAACATTTACAAGAGCAACACTTTGGTTTCTCTCAAGCTTGCAAACGTAGGAATGCAGAATCCTCCTGAGTTTGGTGTTTCTCTGCCTTGTCTCAAGACCATGCATCTCGAAGACATTACCACCAAGGATCCTTTGATCGTAGAGAAGCTCATCTCAGGCTGTCCTGTTCTTGAAGATCTGACGGTGTTTAGGGTTTTTGATGACAATGTGCCTTTCCTGCGTGTGAGATCTCAGTGTCTGAAGAGGTTTCGTGTGAAGTTTGGGCGCTCCAGGAAAATTTATGGTAAAGAGTATGCTGTTGAGGTTGATGCTCCGGAGCTCAAGTATATGAACTTCAGAGATGATCTATCTGATAAAGTTGTGGTGAAGAATCTGAGTTCCTTGTTCAAGGTCGACATTGATACACAGTTCGGTACTAGTACCTTGCAGATCAAGAAATCTATTATCAGTGATTTTCTAAAAGGGATACCTAGTGTTAGACATATGATCATCTCTCAGCCTACACTCGAGGTATGCATTTATAACAAAACAATGAATGAATTGTTATTGTTATTTTTATTTTATTTTGTAACACCAAATGAATTGTTATTGTGTTCTTATTATTGCAGGTCCTTTATTCTTGCATGAAACATGGACCGTTCACCAAATTTTGCAACTTAACTCGTTTAGAGGCTTCGTTCTGCACCGTCTTATTACAAACTTTGCCATATTTTCTTGAAGGTTTCCCGAAGCTGAAACACCTCACATTGGTACATTCTTGTTACTAAACTATATGATTTTTTTGGCCTAAGAACACATAAACTAATTTTGGTTTTCTATTTTATTTTGTTTGGCAGAACTTGCTTTATTTGAAGGACTTAGAACCAGAGAACCTTGAGCTTACCGTTGTGCCACAGTGCTTACTATGTACGCTTGAGTGTGTTGAGGTTAAAGAAGTGGCCACGGTGGAGAAAGCTGGGAAGAAAAGAGCGAGGTACATCAAGAGAACCAAAGTATCAAAACACATGAAGAAGATTTGGATTGAAGTTGTGAGGTATATTCTTGAGAACTCACTGGTCCTCAAGAAACTCGTTTTGTGTTTCTCTCCTGTCACCAACAGCGTCTTAGAGATCTCGGAGGCGCTTCCTACGTTCACAATAGGTTCTCCCGGATGTGAGATCTTCAATCATCTGACATCTCTTTGAAGATCTGTTTAGGAATAATATATTTTGTTGTGAAAAAATGGAGTTTGGCCTAGCATTTTAGAGGATATGGTTTTATGATTCTCTGGTCTTCTTCACGTGATTACTACCATTTTCTCTGATTATCTCTGTTAATTTTGATGCATATTTTCATTTGTGATGCCATTGCCACTAAAGAAAACGATTCGAATAGACGATGGGCTTTCTATTTTCCCAACTCATTCCTTCAGTTAGTTCTTCGTTGTAGACTAGCTTAGCTCAACAGAGGCCCAATCGGATTTTGTCTAAAGCCAAGTCCACAAAGATTTAGGCAAAGAAAAGCAAAAACTACTTTATGAACCTGTCTTCCTGCCGCCATGATTAATTTATTATTTTCTATATTTTATGTGTCGAATTCGTTTTGCCACATATTTGTGTCAAATGTTTATTGTTGGCCCACATTTTTCCGTCTAATTACAATTCCATATTCGCCGTAAATATTATTGTAGCCATTTGTTAATATGCATATAAAAGTCATTAACTATTCGAAAGTTCTTTTTTTGTTGGTGACGTTTATTATTACACCATGTATAAATTATATATCAATTATGAGGCTAGCAGCACATATTTGACAAAAATATCATGACCAATGATGGCAAAATTCACATAAGTTCAGTTTTAGCGTATCAGAAGATCAATTAAAGTTATATATATATATATCAAAATTTAATCCTAAGAGAAAATTTATCAACTAAAATCAAAACGAAAGTGTTCTATGAGGGTTCATTTGCGTTCCAATTACAATCAGGGCTTGGATAAATGATTTAGTGTTACGTATCTTTACATAAATATGTGTATTCTTTTGCTTAAGAGGGAATAAAATTAAAAGCATATTCAGGGAATAGAATAGATAGGGATCGTGTGTCACGATAAAAAGATGATGGATGGGCCAATATGGAAGACAATATTATCATTATCTGCCCGCCCCCATCCAGTAATGTCTCTCCACCTATGTCCACTTCATTATTTATTTGGTTTTACGAACGTACTACACAAACATAGCATTCAATCATATACATATTATATATAACAATAACGATTAGACGTTAAACTAATTAAACTTGGAAAAGCTAACTAGCTTTAGGAATATGTAAGAAGATTAAAGCTATAACAATGCTGATTATTATGAACTTGAGCTGAATTCATTGTAATCTCAAATGCTCAGTTTGTATATGAAAACTCTGATTCTATTCAACAGAAGCAAATGACTATTAGTAGTCTTACAACGAAACAGAACGTACTCCTAAGAAACAGCAACTAACAAACGTGACAATAGTGGAAACGGTTTTGGACCTAAAGACTCGGTCACTACTTGATAAATAAGAAAACATAAAAGACTAATTCAAACCAATTCAAACTCCAACGGCTCCCATCTTCTTGTGTCGATTTGCTCCAACAAACCCTCCCTAAGCTGAACTTGGTCCTTCTTCAAGTTTCAGCTTCTCCTTAACTGAGCAAATCCCAAGTCTGCTCCTCATCTTCTCGAACACTTCCCTCCTTAATGGTTTCGTGAACACGTCTGCGACTTGTTCTCCTGTGTCACAATGCTCCAAACTTATCTCACCATTGTTAACTAGATCACGTAAGAAGTGAAACCTCACTCCAATGTGCTTGCATCTACCATGAAACACTGGATTCTTTGACAATTTGATTGTTGATGTGTTGTCACAAAGAATGACAGTGCTTCCTTCCATCTCACATCCCAACTCCATCAATACTCGTTTGAACCAAATAGCTTGACAAGCACACATTGAGGCAGCTACATACTCGGCTTCAGTAGTGGACAATGTGACTATAGGTTGCTTCTTAGAACACCATGCGACCGCTGCATCATCCATCAGAAATGCATACCCTGAAGTACTCTTCCTACTGTCAACATCTCCTGCGAAGTCACTGTCTGTGTATACACCTAGCTCTCCTGCTCCTCCTCCATTGTACCAGATTCCAAAGTCGGTGGTGCCCTTCAAATACCTCAATACTTTCTTTACAGCTTGAGCATGCATCCTCGTTGGTCTGGACATGAAACGGCTCAATAGACTTACAGAGAACTGAAGATCAGGCCGTGTAGTTGTGATGTACATGAGGCTCCCAATCATCTGTTTGTAGAGTGTCTCATCAACTCTTTCTCCTTCTGCATCCATGTCGAGCTTCTCTCCTGGCACCATTGGATTTGAGACTGAGTTGCAATCTTTCATGTCAAATCGCTTTAAGATCTCCACAGCATACTTGGTTTGTGAAATGTGAATTCCAGTAGACACCTGATGCACCTCAATCCCCAAGAAGTATCTCATCTTGCCTAGATCAGTCATATCAAATTCCTCTTGCATAGATTTCTTAAACTCCATCATCATCTCAAAATTACTTCCCGTGTAGATCAAGTCATCGACATAAACGCTAACAATCAAAATGTTACCTTGATTGTTGATCTTTAGGAACAACGTCTCCTCATTCTGAGATTTTGTGAAACCAGACCTCAAGAAGTACTCTTCAATGCGGCTGAACCAGGCCCTTGGAGCTTGTTTTAAGCCGTAAAGTGCCTTGTGAAGCTTATACACCTTATCTTCTTGACCTTCAACTTCATACCCTTTAGGCTGTTGTATGTAGACGTCCTCGGTGAGTACTCCATGGAGAAATGCTGACTTGACATCAAGCTGATAGATGATCCACGATTTCTGAGCTGCAATGGCTATGATGGTTCTGATAGTATCCATACGAGCAACTGGAGCATATACCTCAGTGTAGTCAACTCCATGCTCCTGTGAGTAGCCTTTTGCTACTAACCTCGCCTTGTACTTGATCGTCTCACCAAGCTCATTGAGTTTTATCTTGTATATCCACTTCACACCTATGCACTTAGCATTATCAGGCAAGAAACAAAGCTCCCATGTCTGATTCTTCTCGATGGAGTTTATTTCTTCATTCATTGCTTCCCTCCACTTTGAACTTTTCTCGGCTTCTTCAAAAGTTGAGGGATCTGTTGCATTCAACTCCACCATGTTGACTTCATCTTCTTCATCGTCTATGACTTCATGAACATAGTCACTTAGGTAGCGTGGAGGCCTTCTGGTTCTACCCTCCCTGATTTGCTCAGTCTGAGTCTCTTCATCATCTTCCTCAGGTTGCTCTGCTTCAATATTTCCTTCATTCTGATCTCCTTCTCTTGCATTGTGATCTTCGTCATCACTCTCTTCCCAGTCTAAGTCGTCTCCATTCCATGTTAGATCACCAGTTGTGCCTTCAGCGTGATGATCCTTATTCTCCTTCCAGTCCCATCCTCTTGTTTCCTCAAATACCACATCACGACTTGTCACAATCCTTTTGGTCTTTGGATTGTACAATCTGTAACCTTTAGATTCCTCAGAGAATCCAAATAGAACACATGGAATGCTCTTGTCATCAAGTTTACTTCGCTTCTGATCTGGAATGTGCACATGCCCGATGCATCCCCAAACTCTGAAGTGTTCAACACTCGGCTTCAACCCACTCCAGGCTTCTTGTGGCGTGATGTCCTTGATCGCAAATGTAGGACATCTATTGAGAACGTAGAAAGTCCATTTCACGGCTTCTGTCCAGAACTCTCTAGGCACTTGTTTGGTAGAGAGCATGGACCTGACCATGTTCATCACTGTGCGGTTCTTTCTTTCAGCTATGCCATTCTGCTGAGGAGTGTAGGCTGTAGTCAACTGTCTCCTGATGCTTTGCTCCTTGCAGTAGGTAGAGAACTCGAGTGATGTGTATTCTCCTCCTCTGTCTGTCCTCAGGCCTTTGATAACCTTTCCTGTCTCGGTTTCCACCATCCTTTTGAACAGCTTGAACTCCTCAAATGCCTCTGACTTCTTCTTCAGAAGATACATCCAATCTTTCCTACTGAAATCATCAATGAAGCACAATATGTACCTCATTCCACTGTTGGATGTGGGACTTATGGGGCCGCATATATCAGAGTGAATCAGCTCCAAAACTTCCTTGGCTCTCCATGTACTCTTCTTAGGAATCGCCTTCCTTGGTTGTTTTCCAACTAAACAATCTGAGCATGTGAAGTTTTGAGTTCCAAAATCTGGAAGACCTCGCACCATACCTTTGCTCTGCAATGTTTTCATCCCTCGGTGACTGATGTGGCCATACCGTTCATGCCACAGCTTCGGCATGTCTTCTGAGATTGTCTGCAAGCATCTCTGTTCCTTTGACTCCGGATCATCCCTTCCTTGATCGATCAGTGTGAACATTCGGTTTGTGCTCATCTTACTCTCAGCGATCAAACCCCTCTCCTCATGATAGATCTTGCAGATTCCCTTTTGAATGATGACTGTGATCCTCTTCTCTTGAAGTTGTCCGAGACTCAGTAGATTGTTTTTGAGTTCTGGCACGTAGTAGACATCACTTATCATGTAGCTTGCTCCATTCAGAACCAGCTTTAGATTCCCTTTCCCAACTACTTCCATCCTCTTATTGTTGCCAAGCTTGACTGAGTGTCTGAAACTCTCATCTAGCTTTGAGAACAGATTCTTGTTTCCACTCATATGGTTAGAGCAGCCAGAGTCAAGGAACCACATTTTTTTTTTCATGCTTTCTTGCTTCTCAGTGTTAACCATCAGCGAGTTAACTGAAATGAGATCCATATCTTCCTCTGCTTGAATCTCATCAGTTTCCTCTTCTTCAATGAACGCCATTAGCAACATCTCTTCATCAAGATCAGCATAGTTGGCTTCTTCTTCCCACTTAGGACATTCATTTTGAAAATGTCCAAGTTTGTGACACTTGTAACATTCCACCGTGCTCTTGTTGAAGAACGTTCTTCCTCTACCTCGTCCCCTGCTTCTGCCTGAGAAACCTCTGCCTCTGGATCCAGTTCCTCGTCCATGTGTGATCTTCAACACTTGATCATCCTCTTTCTCCACCTTTTTGAACTTCTGCTCGTGCACCACCAAGGAACTCTGCAGCTCATCCAATGACATGTTCTCAGTGTCTTTGGATTCCTCAATGGACACCACAACATACATGAACTTCTCACTGAGAGTTCTGAGAATCTTCTCAACCACCTTAGAGTCAGTCATGATCTCTCCATTGCTTCTCATCTGATTCGTGATGGCCAGCACACGGGTGAAGTATTCTTCAACACTCTCAGCTTCTTTCATTTCCAATACTTCGAAATCTCTTCTCAGCTTCTGTAACAATGATCTCTTCACTCGAGCATTGCCACCAAATTTCGCTTTCATTGAATCCCAAATGATCTTGGAGGTTCTTCTGTCCAAGATCTGCTCACACGTTACTCTATCGATGCTTTGATAGAGATAGTGTTTCACCTTGTGGTCATTCATCTTGCTGTTCTCCAATTGCAGGCTTTGTTCTGCAGTCAGCACCGTCACATCCACTGGTTCCTCAACCCCGATCTCGATCAAACTCCATAGTCCTCTGGCTCGGAAGAAGTTCTCCATAACTTCACTCCAATGGTCCCAATGTCCATCGAACTGCGGCAGTTTCATCTTGTCATCTCCCATCTTTTCTCTCTTTTCACAACAGAGCTCTGATACCAATTTGTAATCTCAAATGCTCAGTTTGTATATGAAAACTCTGATTCTATTCAACAGAAGCAAATGACTATTAGTAGTCTTACAACGAAACATAACGTACTCCTAAGAAACAGCAACTAACAAACGTGACAATAGTGGAAACGGTTTTGGACCTAAAGACTCGGTCACTACTTGATAAATAAGAAAACATAAAAGACTAATTCAAACCAATTCAAACTCTAACGGTTCCCATCTTCTTGTGTCGATTTGCTCCAACATTCATGAACTGAAATTGTTCGGCATTGTGGTATTGGTTGCTGTAATAAAATTACGAAATTAGTTGTAAATTTTGGAGTCGAAATGGTAAGGTTTATAGATTGTCGGGGATCAATTTGGTATGCTATAAATGTATTTTCCTGGTATTGAATTATGATTCTCCATTTTTTTTGGCTTTCACTGGTAAACAAAATAGGATAAACTGGAGTAAAATGGAATAAATACATCTTTTGTCAATTGATTTGTTTCTTTCAGCTAAAATTTTTCTTCTTCATAAAACAGAAGGAAAAATTTAAGCTGATAGATCCAAACATAATTTTCTTTACTTTTCTTTCCACCATTTTACCCTAGTTTTTTACTAATTGAAGCCTTTATGTCACAAAATTACATGTATTATAGTTATTTCTTCATGTCTACAAACAAAATAATTTATACCACAACCAGTTTTTTTTGTGTTAAGTATGTGAATTTCATTAACTGGTAATGAGACAAGGAGATTACAAGAGTGAAGAAATCAAATCCTAGAAATCTAAAGGGCTAATTAAAGCATAAGTGCTAGAGAGAGTCACAAAAAAGGTAAAAAAAGACTAAAACAAATTAAGGTTTATGCACAATCAGGGGCGAATTCGAAGCAACCATTTAGTATCAGGAGACCACAACCAGTTCATATGTTGAATGTTTTTTTGCAAAAAATAAACATATGTTGAATGTGACATATTAACACATGGTAAATTCGTATTGTTTCCATACTGTAAGGTAATATGATATAGAATTCAAAACATTTTATACTATGTGATGGTATTTCAGTGTTAAAAAGAAAAGAACCAACCAAAAAAGAAAAATTGATTAGAAGCATATGACACGAAAAAGGATAATACAAACCCACCGTGAATAATGGTCATTATGGTGGACAAATTAAAATCAACAAGGTCGATGACATATATCTATTATAGAAAACACGGAGTTCTAGTTCATCATGAAATTCTTCATTGCATATTTAAGTGGACAGTGTAGAGATCTCCCTTTTACCCTGTTGCTATTTCTTTGCGCAGGGAATCGTGAACCGACCTAAACACTATAAGATAACATGAACTCCTATCATGTGTGCTATTTGCTACAGTTTGCTGAACAGTGAAGCATGCACCGACCACGACGATATAAGAGTATGGTTCTTTATCGACTTACAGCAAAACATTAAGCAAAATAAATTTCGGAAATAAATTTGGAAAATTAAAGAAAAAAACATTTGGACAAGAACTTTCCATCGACATTGCTGTCTAGAATTCGGTGGAGAAAAGAAAGTGTCTTTAGTGGTACATATGAAATAATATGAAGTTCAAAAAACATATGAAATAATATGAATTTCTGTATATATAGCAAATTTCATGACATGTGTCCCATTTTTGAAACCTCAGTTCAAGCTTTTTGATTTTATTATATAAAGGAGAAATAGTTTCGTTTAAAATAACCACTAATCATAGTCATCCAGAATTTAAGATAAAACGACACATCATAGATTCACAATAATATGCACAGAAAATTCATTATTAAAGTAAAGCCGTGCCAACACTAATTGATGACTGGAACATTCATGATGAGAAATTTAGATATCATTTTTAATAAATTAAAGTTTAACGTACAATGGTTATTTATTAACCGAAAACATTTTATAATTGTCACGAATGGCAATGAAAAATTAAGATGGATGAATTTTTTCGCTGTGAAAAAAAAATCTCTGTGATGTGAGAGTAATTTGATTCGATTCGATAAAAATAAAACAATGATTTTTGTAAACGCTATGAAAGTCGTAACTAGCATTACTAAATGACAAGATGATTATAGTGATCTGAGACAATGATCAAGTAATATGAAATTAATAGTAGTAGCAAATAGCGTTAAACACAAGGAAAATAAGTGATTAAGAAGAATATTTGACAAATTTCATGATTTTCTGAGAATTATAACAGGCTGTAAAAGAATGCATTTAATTTGGAATTTATGGTAATTTGCATTTTTATGATTTTTTTTACTAATTCAACATTTTTTAACTTTTCTTTTAAATTCAGTGTTATTAAGCTTGTGATTTTAAGATGTACTTTAAATTATTACTATTATAAATATTTTAAATTTTTTTGTTATTTTAAATTACAAACCAACTTTACTACTTGGTTTCTGAACTCCATTTCACTAACTAAACATAGAACAATAGTTTAACTTTAGACCAAAAAAAACAATGGTTTATACAATTACTAACTTTTTATCTTAAATGTAGAACCAATTCTTTTATAGGTCAAGATTAGTTTTGTAGTACAGAAGATAACATTTTGGAAGTAAAGAACATATTCCATGCGTGAAGTTTTGATTTGTGCTATGTAATGCATGGCAATTTTACAAAATTTGGAGGTGATTTTTGCAGAAGTTTATTCTTAACTTATAAATATAATATGTGCACCAATAGAATGGTTAGCTGTTACCTCTCTCGTGAATGTGTTTCGACGATGTAAATTTTTTTTAATCAAACATATGTAAAAGAAAAAATATACAATGACAGACTTACACGAGACGTTTAGAGCATCTCCAAGGGCACTCTATTTTTTCCTCTATAATTTACATTAAAATAGAGTAACTCTATTATAGAGTTAAATTTGCTCCAATGGTTCACTCTATAATAGAGTGAAATATAGAGTAATCTTATTTTTTTACTCCAAATATAGAGTGAAAAAATAAGAATACTCTATATTTCACTCTATTATAGAGTAACTCTATTATAGAGTGAACCATTGGAGCAAATCCAACTCTATAATAGAGTTACTCTATTTTAGAGTGAAATATAGAGAAAATTATAGAGTACCATTGGAGATGGTCTTAGAGTTCTCCAACAATTATGTTTTATGTTGATTTCTTTCTTCCAATTTAGCTTTTTGAATTGGATTCTATTTTGAACTAGTCTAGTAGAGTTTTGTTGGCAAGAAAATGTAGAACCAATTTATGGTGGTAGAATTCATATTTGAAGTTTATTGAGCATTGTATAATGTTTTAAATAGCACAAGAGTTTTCTCGGTCGATTCATGATTAACTTATGGGCCGCGCGAGCTCTCTCATTCCACATAAACACATTTCCTAAGGAGCATTTTCTACCAACCACTCGCTTTTTATTTTATTTTCAATAAGACCTTTTTCCTTTTTCCAGTTATAAGTGAACAACTGGATCACTTAAGTTATTGCTGTTTATTCTCAACCAATTAGGTTTCAACATTCTCAAAGCTCATTTCAGTTACTTTCTATCAGACTAATCAAGTACCAAATATCCACTAAACTAATAGGAGGATCTACCAAATCACCTTCAAAGCTTAAAAAGTCATATTCACAATAATACATGTCGCTATAATTATAACGTCATTAGTTATTTTGACTGCTTAGGATGACGCGGTTCTGTTGTTAAAGAAAAGGATGACGCGGTTCCAGTAAGATATATAAAAAGGAAAATGTATTTCTAAAACCGCATTAGGTTTGGCCTAAAACACACCATCTCCAATTCGTCAAATCTAAATTTAATAAATTATTAGGTCAGCATGACGTTGGGAACGGGTAATAAACCCAAATGCTGGTGACATTGTCTCGGACACTATTTGTCTCCCGATATTTCGGTGTCGATAAAGGGATTTATGGTATTCTATCATTCCGTATTCATATGACTTATGGGTGGACTCATAAGTCACAACTCTTAGAAAGTTCGATTATGTCAGTTCGCTGAGATTCTTAAAACTGCTGTATCTACGATAATAAATAGAGTGAATTTGTTATGTGTTTGCGGGAATATAACGTGGTCTTGTCCTGATTTATGAATGCAGTGTTTCAAAAAAAAAAAAAAAAAAATAGAGTGAATTTGTTAAAATGATGAATTTTATTTGAAAACGGAAAATACACTCTAGCAGAAATATAAATAACCATTGTGAAATTTCAACTTCCATGCAATTCAAGATAGAGGCAAATAAAGAACGGATAACGAATTGATAATCCAGTTCACATCTTCTATCCACCACGTTAGATTGGGAGATTCTCTCAAGTTTCACTAACTCAAAGAAAAAGTTCTTTATCTTCCAAGATTCAAACCTTTATTTTATTTCCAGTTAATACAAGTTATGAAATAGTGAAGACACGAACCCTTTCTCAAGTAAACAAGAAATAGCCACTTTATATCTACAAACCTAGACAAGTACTTTACTTATGTACCAGATCTTCAAACAGACTTTCATACTGACCTGTTATATCTTATATTACTAACGAAGCAACCAAATATAACATAAAATTTACAAAATAGCTTTGCTAGTACAATAAGCTTTGACTTGGTAGCTCATATATATGCATGTAATTTTTTTTGCGTCAGACATAGCAAAGTATGGAGCAAAATAGAATAAGAACACATCGTTACAGAATGAAGAAAATTAGGTTTTGTTAGGAGATATCGAGATTATGAAACCATAAGTTAAATCTTAACACAATACATGTATTTATTGTCATTCATTGCAATTTTCCTTTTTATTGCCAAAGTGATACTAAACCGGAACACGTGAAAATATGGAACCCAAAATACAGAGCAAAAATTGGTCTACACTCAGACACACAATTCTCTCTAACTCTTTTTGTCTGTACAAAATAAATATATTTGATTTTTCTTTTTGTAACTTTTTCTCAAGTAATTTTTTTTTAAAAAATCTCACCTTAAACAAGACTGAAGAAGTGTATATAGGGTTTTCTGTCCCCACGTAGTTTCCATTTTACAAAGAAAATATTGACTTTAAAATAAATTCAAAACAACCCAAACGTGGAAGAACTCTGAGGAATATCATCAGTTAACAGTAAATCCCAACTGCTAAAGTCATCAACATCCCACAGGCTCATCACATTGTTCTCCATTATGTTGTCCACACCATTATTATTATGATGATTATTATTATCAATACCATAGTCCGACCAATCGAAATCCGGGAACTGAAAATCCTTCAAGATGCTTGATTCATTAGATGAACTGGAAGACGTGGATGTGGATGTAGTAGACATTGAAGAGTTGTTACAGATAAGCTCTAAACACTCCGGATCAATCATAGGGACTTCTTCGACGCCATACTCGAGATTCATTGCCATAAACATGTTTTTGCTGTTGCTGTCTTTGGTAAGACAATAATTAGTTGGTTCCTCCACAGTCTGCTTCATTGGTTTCTGCAGCTTCTTTAAAGGTTTGTCTTCTTCTTGTTCAACTATAGAGAGTGGTTTATGAGTGAGAGGATCGATCCCCATTTTCCTTAACTTCTTCTTGATGTGAGTGTTCCAGTGGTTCTTGATTTCATTGTCTGTTCTTCCTGGTAAATGAGAAGCTATCTTTGACCACCTTCACATACCCAAAAAAAAAAAAACATCTCAGAAACAGAGAATATAAATTCTCATACAGGTTTAATAAAGTTTACACAAACAAAAAAATGTTTTGTAACCTGTTGCCGAGCTGGGAATGGAGGTCAATGACCATCTTCTCCTCGTGATCCGAGAGAAGACCTCTCTTAAGGTCTGGTCGAAGATAATTTGTCCAACGAAGTCTACAACTCTTGCCACACCTGAGAAGACCGGCAAGCTTAGGAACAGCTCTCCAACAACATTGTCCATGGGTGAGGATGAAGTTCATGAGCTTCCTGTCTTCATCTGCACTCCATGGTCCTTTCTTCAACCCTACTTTGTCACAGCATGGTTGTCTCCCCATTTCTTTCTCTACCTCTTGTTCTTTCAAACACTATTTTTTATCAATGAACAAAACACAGCATATACTCTGTTTCTTTTTTCTATCTCTCTGTCTTTGTCTACCGTCTGAGAGAGTAAATGTTATTGAAAGTTGAGGACAGATGGTTGGGTAAGCATGGCAACCACCTATATATATGCATACGCACATATATGTATGTGTCTGTATCTATAGGCTTTTATAAAGATTAAAGGGAGCAAAAAGAATGTAAGGATAAATTTTGAGCACTAAGATATATATAATTCAACCTTTTCATATCTTTGTTCACACATCGGTGGTCCATTATTCCCTTTTCATTTTTCCATTTCTTATATTTTTTGTTAAGTTTATGGATGTGGGTTTACGCTCTTCTTGATTTGGTACCCAATATATCTATTTGGCAAATTGACTATTTCTTATATATATGTTTAAACCAAATATACTGTAATCTGAATTATTAGTAAAAGAATCTCAAGATTCAGAAACATACCATGGTAAAAACTATATTACAAGTGAAAAATGATTAAACGTAATTCCTCAAGATCTTTGTCCTGATGGAAACAGGAATAGTAACGTTGTGAGCTCCATCGGTCCAACACAAGCTCCCAAAATAAAAGTCCCCGTTCACTTGATGATTCGATCTCACTCTCACGCTAAATGTATTCTTCGTTGTGTTGGAACCAAACACAAGAGTCTTCGGATTCACCTCAAGCTCTATTCCAAAAGGAGGCTCAATAACGGGTTTGTAAACCGAATCAGCCGGTCCAACATTCGTTACTGTTCTAGTCACGGTGACTTCTCCAGTGAGACTTGGGATTGTGATCGAAGGCATGTTGAGGTCGAGCATAGAAGGCCTTGGCGAAGGGCATTGATTAGGTTTCCCAATTAGTTTGGAAATTTCATTATCAGAGTAATCCGCAGAACACAAGTAATGAATATAGTCATCCAAACCCATGTCGTAAACAAGTCCAGGGTCTGTGACTTTCTCTGGATTGATCAGCCCTCCTCCATAGTCAAACGGATCAGCAAGTTTCCGTGTTGCTCCCTCTGAAAATATAGGCTCTCCAGATGGATCGGTCCTCCATGCTTCATTTCAATAAGAGAAAACGGAGCAACTAAAGATGTTTAGTGTCTTTTCAAAATATTTAGTATAAGTCGAACCAATATAATCTTAACATAACAAAAAATCAAAGCCTAAACAAAAAGAGAGAACACCAAGTTGGTCCATAGTAGATTATTATGTGTTAATTTACGTAAGTATTTTCTTTTCAACCCAAGAACCGGACTCAAGGAATTAAACTAAAATACGGATTGAAAATCCTATGGTTGGGTATGGTTTTATAGTGAGAACCTGTTGTGACAAGTGCGGATCGGATTGCAGCAGGAGACCAGTCAGGGCGGGTTTGTCTGATTAGCCCAACGATTCCTGACACAATAGGAGTTGACATTGATGTTCCCGACATGAACTTATACCCATCAGGTACAGCAGAAAGAATATTAACACCCGGTGCTGCTATGTCTGGCTGCATTATTATCCAGCAGAGTACCAAACACTATTAACTTGAGCATCAATATATTTGAAGAAACAACAAAAAATAATAAGAATAGACAAACCTTTAGAATTGCTGGGGAAACTGAATTAGGTCCTCTACAAGAGAAACGAGCCACTCTAGATGCAACAGGCCGACCAACAAGAGTCTTGGAAGTGCTTAGCTTTGCTAAAGGCACACTGCAAAATCAAAATACTTTATGTCATAAACAGAAAAGTGATGATGATATTAAACGTTGGTGAATATTAATTTATTACTCGGTGGTCTCGATATAGTATAACATGTCAGTTCCAAATTCGTAATCTACAACGGCGCAAGGAACATCTAGGCCACTGCAAACCGTAGGATCAACTACAGATTGTGCATAGATGATGCCAGCACATCCAGCATTCAATACACGGTCTGCCTTTTGTATCGCTTCATTGTTTGGAGTAAACGCAAGCACGATTTTTCCTTTAATTTGCCCTTGTGCGATTGAGGTTTCCATCAATTCCTCTTGTAATAAAAGATCAGTAAATCCAACTTCAGGGAATGTGTTTAAACCTTCACCCTGAAACAGTCCACGAGAACAAAGTCACAAATCATAGTAAAAAAAATACTTATAAAAAAATTCATAGTAAAAAAATGAAAAGAAAAAATCATAAAATAAAAATAAATATGGAAATCAAGAGAATGTGATCATACGAGGATTGTTATATTATTTCCAAGAGTGATGGGGATAGGGAAGGAGCGGTCCATGGATGTAGCAGCTACGGTTATGATCCATGGAGCAACGTTATCAACGGTTTGAGCGTTCGGTCCCTCGTTTCCAGCAGAACAGACAACGGGAATGCCTTTCATTACCGCATGGAATGAACCAAATGATACATCGCTTGTATCAATTTCGAAACCGGCAGGTGCGTCAGCACCGATCGAAATCGATATAACATCAACCCCGTCACGTATGCTATGATCTATTGCTTTGAGTACATCAGGTGTAAGACATCCAAGTTTTCCCCAGCAGGTCTTGTACATAGCTATACGTGCATGAGGACCCACGCCTCTAGCGGTTCCTCCACCAAGTCCTTTGTAGCTTGCGTTAGCCACAAAAGAGCCAGCAGCTATCGCAGACACGTGTGTGCCGTGGCCTGCACCATCTCTAGCCGACCTATACTCATTTTCTGCATGGAAATCATATTGTCCGTTCGTCTCTGCTGCAAGACTGTCAACATAGAACTCAGCCCCTATAAGCTTCTTGTTGCAATGTTTACTGGCGTCAAATCCATCTCCAGACACACATTTTCCTTTCCACCGTTGCGGGATCGGTCCTAGACCTGTGTCCTTGAATGACTCTGACTCTGGCCATATCCCTGAGTCTATGATGCCAATAATAGCTTCACTGCCCAAACGGGTATCATGTAGAAGACCTTTTGGAGAACTAGGCAAAAGTCTTAAGTAATCGAATGCTCTTGTTGTTTTCAACCTCAGTGTTCGACTTGGTATAACACAAAGAACCTCGGGATGCGCTGATAGATAACAAATCAATATTAATTTATTTAGAGTTTAATGGAGACATATAATTAATGACTTTCTGAGTCAATCAACGTTCTAAGTACCTGAAAGGTTCTTTGCTTGGGACGCTGTAAGTTTTGCTGCAAACCCGGAGAAACCATGCTTGTAATTGTATACTATAGATTTCTGGGCAGCTTCTTTGCTGTGGCACGAATTAGAAAAGAAGGAAACTGAGTATACACTCAGTTTATGCTCCTGGTAACACTGAAATTGGATAAATTACAATACTCGTATATACCTTCCAAGAATTGGTTCCAAAATTTGGTAATGTGATTTAGTAACTAGCTCAGGAGTATCATGTTTCTTTGCTCCCAAATGGACAATGTGAACCTGGTATTACCGAAAATAAAAATTAAAAATTAAAAATATTCAGAAAAGGGGACTAATTACAATGCTCTGGTCTCCATCTCTAGGGGAAAGGAAAACGTTTATGTACCTTGTTCAACAAATTGACTTGTGCCGCAGAGATAAACACTCCGTTCAGGATTAACACGAGACTTATGACCAAAGGACACGCCTTAGAACTTGTATTGCTAATCAGAAAACAGTACCTCATTATAATTTTTGGGTTTAGAGAAATGCAGAGGGTTAGTAACAATCTTGCCCCTCAACAATGATCCTCTGATTGCAACACAAGCTGCTTGGACATGTCTTCTGATTATCATATTATAAGGGTATTGAGAAAAGATGAAAATTAGAAAACTAATTAACTAGATTCTAAAAATAAACATACCACCAGACAACAGTTAAGAAATAAACTAATTTACCATTTTAAACATAAATGAAATTTGGGACTTTTCAGCATTCCACCTAGTTTGTTTGTCAGAATAAGTATAACAGCAAAAACTATTTAACGACATTACCCCATAAACTTCACAAAGTCTATCAACAATATCATGAACTTGGCTAAACATAGAGAAGTCTTTTACCTTCTCGTTGGCCGTACCCAAATAGATTCTTCAGAGGTCCTCGGATCAACCATCATCATCATCATCATCTAAATTGCTCATTTCATCTGAATTCTCACAAATTAATAATCTTTGATTAAAAAAAAAAAACCTTTTACTTGCTATTTTTCGAATAAATATACATAAGAAAAACAAGCTTCATGAGAATCAAGAAGACAAATAAAAAGGGGGAAGGGGTGACAACTGAATAATTATATAACGGATTTCTATCTATAGTAGTAACTTTATATAAACCTAAATTGATTAATTTTCCTGTGACTTGTTTCTTTTAGTTTTTCCCAATTATTTATTTATTAGTTCTCATTTTATATGCTGTTCAATATTGTTATCTTATATATTTTGTTAGTTTTTATTATTTTACAAGTTTCTAATTTTTCAGTTTCACTACATTTTCTAAACAAATAGTCAGAAATTTACATAATCTAAAAATATACACTTTTAGTAATGAATGTTTAACATTTCATTTGGTAGTTACCTGTATATAAAAGTTATATCTAGTTTTTTTACATAACACTATCATATACTATTTTATAATAAAATTATTCACTTTTACCTTTTAAGAAAATTATTTGCGTAATTTGTTTTCATAGGGTTTGTTTAATTTTTCGTAATAATTTAATAGAAATACTATATATTGTAAATTTTACCCCTATGCATGACAGTGAAGATTTCTTATCAACTTTTCTAATAATTTGCATAACATTATTTTTTTTTTGTCATCGCATAACATCATTTGAAAATCAAATCTTACAATTTTCTAGTGAAAATAGTATTCAAGCTTTCAATCAAAACAATAAGCTTTCAATCAATTTTAATAGTTTTCTAATAAATGACGTAATATGACTAAACTCTTTTTGCGAGAAATTAGACATCAACCGAGGGAGTTATACTCAATTTGATTTTAAAAATTATAAGTATTTAAGTTATAATAAATTGGAGATAATTTTGGGTGTATTATGCTTTTCATTAAAATTATTTAGCAAACATTCTAAAACCATGAAATTTATGTATTATACATTTAATTATGAAACTTCATCTGTCCACCCTAATATCACAAAATATCATCCACTGCTTAAACATATTTAACAAGAGTATATTTAATATGAAAATTTTAAATTTCTAATTTAATAATACTAAATTAAAAATAAAATTTTAAATTCTCAAAACCCTTTAATTAAAAAAAAAGAAAACTTTAAATTCATATCTGAATAACATAATATTTACATTTACCTTACCATCATGGTTTTGACAGACAATAACAGTTTCAAGTTTTAACTCGTTTTAATTCTACGCCGATAATTATATAAAAAGAAACAAAACCGTTTTAAACTAGAGTAGTCCCAAATTAACTATTAGCTTTGGTGTTATCTCCTATCTTCGTTGTACGCTAAAAAAAACTCCCAACATTCTTAACCAAATCCTGATCAGTTTAAATACAAGATGGGTTGAATACAATCATCTTTATGCTTCTTCTGGGATACAATCAGAGAGGACACTGTTTGAGGAGATCCAAGAATAAGAACCCTAATATTCTTGGAAGATTCTTGTTGAAAAAGAATCAGCCTGAACACAAACTCTTAAAACCCTGAAAATGGGGTTGTCTTCTCTGACTGTATCCAATAATAGGAAGCATATTGTAGTTGTGTTCATAAGTTTAGTATTCATCTTGAAGATAGCCTTAATTTCTTGTGCGAATCAGGAAAGCCAGGTATGTAACCAATTGCCGATTTTTAAAATCATTTTATTTCTGCCAAAAGAGAGAGACGCTAATTGCAAGGAATTTCACTAATTTAACTTTCTCGGTGATGCTATATTTAGATTTACACGGTGCATTTGGGTAAGAGGCAACATGATGATCCTAAACTTGTTACTGATTCACATCATGATATCCTTGGATCGCTTCTTGGAAGGTAATCTAATTATTGGTCTATTCTTTCCAAAGATCATAAATGTTGCGGAGAAAAATATTATTGTTTTATGATGAATTTTAATGGTTTGACTGATGATGCAGCAAAGAAGCTTCTCGTGAGTCTATGATTTATAGTTATAGACATGGTTTTTCAGGGTTTTCAGCGAAACTCACATCATCCCAAGCAAGGGAACTCTCAGGTAAATTTGAAACTATTCTCTTTGAGGGAACGTGTTGCACAAGAATTAGGTTAAACTCAAAAACAGTACTAATTATATATCCACTTCGGATTTGGATTTATAATAGAAAATCCGCATGTTGTTCACGTAACAAGAAGCAAGAATATGAAACTAACAACAACAAGGGTTAGTGATTACTTGGGACTCACTTCAACCGCTCCAACCGGTCTCGTCCACGATACCGATATGGGAAGCGACGCAATCATAGGAATCGTGGACTCAGGAATATGGCCAGGGTCAAAGTCATTTAACGACAACGGTCTTGGACCGATCCCGGCACGTTGGAAGGGACAATGTGTTTCAGGAGAAGGTTTCAACGCGTCGATGTGCAACAGAAAGTTGATCGGAGCTACGTACTACGCAAAGGGTCTCGCCAGAAAGTACAAAGGGGCTTTCAAAGCAGCGGAGAAAGACGAGGCCATGTCCCCTTTGGACAAAGTCGGCCACGGAACACACTGTGCGTCGACCGCCGCGGGTTCTTTTGTCCAAAACGCAAACTACCTCGGTTTAGGTCAGGGAACTGCGAGAGGCAGTGCCCCTAGGGCCCGTGTAGCCGCTTACAAAGTGTGTTGGAATAACGAGGAGTGTTTTACGCCGGATATTTTAAAGGCCATGGATCACGCTATGCGTGATGGCGTCGATGTTCTATCGCTCTCGCTCGGATCCGAGATACCGCTTGATTTCGAGGTCGATAGGAGTGACTTCGCTATCGCTGCTTTCCACGCCGTGATGAAGGGTATTACCGTGGTATGCGCTGGTGGGAACGATGGTCCTGAAACTCAAACCATCTCTAACGTTGCTCCGTGGATCATAACGGTCGCGGCTACGACCATGGACCGAGAGTTCTTCACGCCCATCACTCTTGGAAACAATGTAACCGTACTGGTACGTATATATTTTTACTTGTGGTATAAAAACATTTGTAATTGTTTATTTAAATATTTTTGTGGGACGCATTTATCAGGGTCAAGAAGGTTTATACATAGGAGAAGAAGTGGGATTCACTGATCTTATTTACTTCGATGACTTGACGAAAGCTGATTTTGAAGCCGGTAAAGCTAAGGGAAAAATCTTGTTTACCTTCCTAACAGATAGATCTACAGATCAGATTGCTGAATTCGCGAAATCGAAAGGCGTCGTTGGCATCATCATCGCAACAAAGCCAATTGATTTGATCGAACCAGGCACCGCGGGTATCGCCTCTGCCAGGGTAGACTATGAAATTGGGATGGACATTTTACTCTACCTCCAAACAACCAAGTAAGTTCTTACATTTCTCTATTTGTTATCCATTTATGAACTCTTTCGATGCGACAGAGATTTTTTTTTCTTTTGTAATGATTTCCACAGATTTCCTAAAGCTAAGATCAGCCCAACCAAGACATTCGTTGGCCGACCTTCAGCGACTAAGGTTGCAAGGTTTTCGTCTAGAGGTCCCAATTCAATATCTCCCGCCATTCTCAAGGTGAAGTATAAAATTCCTACTAACTATTAATTTTTACATGCAATTTGCCCGACCTGAAGTTGGCTTGTGGTTTTTAAGTACAGCCGGATATAGCAGCACCAGGTGTAGGTATACTTGCGGCCGTACCAACAGGGGTAGGATACGAGTTCATGTCAGGGACATCGATGGCTACACCTGTCGTAACAGGAATAGTTGCACTTCTTAAGCAAAAACGCCCTGACTGGTCCCCTGCTGCGATTCGATCCGCTCTCGTCACAACTGGTAAAATTGTACATTTTCAAAAAATATTTGTTTCTTGCTCACCAAGAAACGTTGTTGTTATTTTTTTGTTTTCGAAGAAGTTTTAGTGAATAACTGATAACCCTTGCAGCATTTCAAACGGACCCATCGGGAGAGCCTATTGCAGCAGAGGGTTCCCCGCGCAAAATCGCTGACCCGTTTGACTACGGAGGTGGCCTCGTGAACCCGGGGAAGGTGGCAGACCCGGGACTTGTCTACGACATGGGCCATGATGAATATGTTCATTACTTGTGTTCTGCAGGCTATGAAGATATATCCATCTCAAAACTACTTGGAAAAGTCTACACTTGCCCTTCCCCAACTCCATCCATGCTTGATGTTAACTTGCCCTCCATCACAATCCCATATCTTAGTCAAGAGATCACAATAACTAGAACCGTGACAAATGTTGGACCGGTCGGTTCGGTTTACAAAGCTGTGATCGAACCGCCTCTAGGTATAAACCTGCAGGTGAGTCCTAAAACTCTTGAGTTCGGTCCCAACACCAAGAAGATTACATTTACGGTGAAAGTCTCCACGACTCATAGAGTGAATACTGATTATCACTTTGGGAGCTTGACATGGACCGACAATGGAGCTCACAATGTCCGAATCCCTCTTTCTGTGAGAACACGAGTTTTGAACTTCAAAATCTAACAAAACTATTAATAATATTGAAAATATTTTAAAATATCTTTGACAAAAATATTTTTAAAATATGTGTGTCTGAATTTGTTATCTATCAGAAGCTGTAAATGTGAAAAAGAAGCAGCGTATCTTTTACTATATATTATATGTTACTTAATAGTTAAAATTGTTATTTGTGATTTAGGATTTTGTTTTGTCAATTATTGTTCTTTGTTTTTTCAATTCTTATAAATAATTCTGTTATTTCTCAAGTTTTTGAAAATTGAGCTCTATCCATTCCTTATTGCCATGAGTTTGTTCCGAAAAAAGGAATGGCATAACACACTTGTTAATTGACAACGAATCCAAATACTTACATATAATAGATGAATTATGGGTTCACTGTGTGTCTGTATCAAAAGCATTATCACCAGCTTAATTATATTTTAATACAATAATATGTATTTTAATAAAATTATTTGTATTTGCATACAAGTTCAAATTAAAATATATTCATGTGAGATTAACATTTATCATTTTTTGTTGTTTGTTTTCTTTTGCATTATTTTATTTTCTTTTCTCATTTAGATACCAAATAAAGAGGTCAAATCTGAAATAAAAATATATTGTTTAAAAATCTTTAATTACTCACAATTTTCATTATCTCAAATGACGAAATATCAAAATAAACACTTTACTTGTAATCATAAGAATCTAGTCTTTCACGACTCTACAAAGTCGCAACACACTTAGTACACTTAAAATATCACTTTCAACTGATCCCACAATCCATATACCATTTTCTTTGTCCCATCACATATGTTAATTTATGTAAGTATATATATGTTATTTATATTTTAATATGAAACACATAAATATTCTCGAGAAATATAAAAATAAATTAAACTATTCTGAAAGTAATAAACTGATAATATAATATCGCAAGCATAAATTGGATTTTTTTTTAATTACTTATTTGATTTTTTATTAAAATTTATTCTAATATGTATTTTACATATTAATTTATTACAGTGAATTGAAATTTGTAGATTATTTTCCCAAGTGGAGTCAGGTTTTACCTCATAGCCATATCTGCATAAAAATTACAAAATGAAAAAGAAAAAATATTCTTAAGCATCCTACATAACATAATAAAGAAAATATAAAATCTTAATGTTGATATATACTTATAATAATTTTAAGATTGATCAAATGTTAGCGTGTTCTTCTGGGTTTATCTTAGTAAGTTCATATACAACCACCAAAATATATGTTGCTGACATAAAACAATATTCATAAAAAATATTCAGTAACTTATTAATTTAAATACTTATATAAGTTCTTAGTATGTTCATTTGTATAATACAAGAATCCTAATTTAATTATTTATAAACTATAAACCTAAGCAGTTAATAACTTCAGCAAAAAACGTAACTTAACACATGTTAATGAACAAAAAAACGTCAAAAGCAAAATTCATTAGTCGAAAAAAAATGTTAAATATTGATTATTCGTATCTATAAATAGGGCAAACCTCGTTTATTCAAATAACATCAGAAATTTAAAAACTTATTTCTTTCTCTAACTTGAGAAAAGTTAAACTGTAAATCCTCAAACACATAACAACCATGGTGAAGCTTAACTTTATTATGTTGTCTTTGGTAGTTCTAGTTGTGGCAATTACATGTGTACCTTCATTAGCTGTAGAAGAAAATGAGCCAAAAAAATTATGGGATCAATGCGTTGTTAAAATCAGTCCAAACTGTGCGCTCAAGATCATTTCCCAAGTTTTTGGAGATGGAGTTGTATCCATTCCTTGTTGCAAAGAGCTTGTTCAAGAAGGCAAAGAGTGTCATGACACACTTGTCAAATATATCGCGGATAGACCTAGTTTAATCGGAAACGAATCCAAATATTTACAGAAAAGAGATGAATTATGGGCTCATTGTGTGTCTGTTTCAAAAGCGGTATCACCAGCTTAATTATTATTTAACATAATAATATGGGATTTTAATAAAATTATTTGTATTTGCATACAAATTCAAAATAAATATTTAATATATTCATGTGAGATTTATATTTATCATTTTGTGTTACTTGTTTTCTTTCACATTCTTTATTCCTTTTTCTTAGTTTTAGATGCCAAATAAAAATGTCGAGTCCCAAATAAAAAAATTAATATTTAAAAGTCTTTAAATACTCAGAGTTTTTATGAATTATAATGGCAAAATATCAAAATAAACACTGATTTGTAATCTTAAAAATCTAGCATTTCGCGAATCTACAAGACCGCAACAGACTTATTACATTTATATAATAACTTGCATGTGGTCGTACAATCTATATACCATTTTATTTTTCCATCACATACGTTTTCATATTTAATTTTTGGAGTTGTTACATATATTCTGAAGAAATTAATCAAAAATACAATTTGAAGAATTGTTAAAAAAAATTGACCAAATAGAAACAGAATCGCACCTCAAAACTGTGCCATGAAAAAAAATCATTCAGGAATAGAAACAGCCATTTTTAATTTATGTAAGTATATATATGCTATTTATATGTTTAATATGAAACACATAAATTTCCTTGACAAAATATATAGTAATTAAACTATTGTGTAAGTTATAAACTGATAAAATCTGATATCGCAAGTTTAAAATCAAAAATTTGTTTTCTTTTTTTTCTTTTTTTTAATTAAATTCCATTCTTTATAGATTCCATATTTTATTTATTATATAGGGAATTTAAATTTGTAGACTATTTACCAAAGTGGGGTCATGTTTTACCTTATAACCATCTCGATATAAAAGTTTATAAAATTAAAAGGATAAAATTATATTCTTAAGCATCCTACATCACAAAATAAAGAATATATAAAATCTGAAACTCTCTCCTTTAATCTCAGAGAGAAATATATTGATATATACTTTAAATCATTTTTAGATTGATCAAATGTTAGAGTGTACTTTTGGTTTTTGTTAGTAAGTTGAAATACAACCACCAAATTATATGTTGCTGACATAAAAAAAATATTCATTAAAAATGTTCTGTAGTTTTTAATTTAAATACTTATATAAGTTCTTAGAATGTTAATTTGTATACTACAAAAATCCTAATTTAATTATTTATAAACTATAAACCTAAGTAGTTAATAACTTCAGCAAAAAACGTAACTTAACACATGTTAATGAACAAAAAAACGTCAAAACAAAATTCATTAGTCGAAATTAAATGTTAAATATTGATTATTCGTATCTATAAATAGGGCAAACCTCGTTTCTTCAAATAACATCAGAAATTTAAAAACTTATTTCTTTCTCTAACTTGAAAAAAAGTTAAACTGTAAATCTTCAAACACATAACAACCATGGCAAAGATTAACTTTATTATGTTGTCTTTTGTTGTTCTAGTTGTGGCGATTACATGTGTACCTTCATTAGCTGTAGAAGAAAATGAGCCAAAAAAGTTATGGGATCAATGTGTTGTTAAAATCAGTCCAAACTGTGCGCTCAAGATCATTTCTCAAGTTTTTGGAGATGGAGTTGTATCCATTCCTTGTTGCAAGGAGCTTGTTCAAGAAGGCAAAGAGTGTCATGACACACTTGTCAAATATATCGCGGATAGACCTAGTTTAATCGGAAACGAATCCAAATATTTAAAGAAAAGAGATGCAGTATGGGTTTATTGTGTATCTGTTTCAAAAGCGGTATCACCGGCTTAATTATTATTTAACATAATGATATGTGATTTTAATAAAACTATTTGTATTTGCATACAAAATAAAAAATAATTTTTAATATATTTATGTGAGATTTATATTTATCGTTTTGTGTTACTTATTTTCTTTTGTATTACTTTATATATTCCCTTTTCTGAGTTTTAGATGCAAAATAAAAAGGTCTAGTCCCAGATTAAAGATATTAACACTTAAAAAAAAAATTAATACTCACAGTTTTTATGAATTAAAAAGACGAAATATCAAAATAAACACTGATTTGTAATCTTAAAAATATAGCATTTCTTGAATCCACAAAACCGCAGCATACTTATTACATTGCACGTGGTCGCACAAACTATATACCATTTTCTTTGAACCATCACATATGTTTTCAGGTTTAAATTTTGGAGTTATTACATATATTTTGATGAAATTGATAGAAAATAAAATCTTTAGAATGATTAAAAAAAATAACCAAATACAAACGGAGTCACACCTCAAAACTGTGGCATGAAACATTTTTAAAAGGACTCAACTCAATTAAAAAAATTCATTCAAGAATAAAAATAACATTTCGTTAATTTTATGTAAGTATATATATATACTATTTATATTTTTAATATGAAACACATTAATTTCCTTGAAAGATATATAGTAATTAAACTATTATGTAAGTTAGAAATTGATAAATTATGATATCGCAAGTTTAAATTCGAAAATTTGGTTTCATTTTTTATTTCTTTTTTATTAAATTTCATTCTTTATAGATTTCATGTTTTGTTTCTTGTAGAGGGAATTTAAATTTGTAGATTACTTTCCCAAGTGGAGTCATGTTTTACCTAATAACCATCTCGATATAAAACTTTATACAATTAATGAATTAAAAGGATAAAATTATATTCTTAAGCATCCTACATCACCAAATAAAGAATATATAAAATCTGGAACTATCTCCTTTAATCTCAGAGAGAGATATATTGATATATACTTTAAATCATTTTTAGATTAATCAAATGTTGAGTGTACTTTTGGTTTTTGTTAGTAAGTTGATATACAACCACCAAATTATAGGTTGCTGACATAAAAACAATATTCATTAAAAATGTTCTGTAGTTTATAATTTAAATACTTATATAAGTTCTTAGTATGTTCATTTGTATAATACAAGAATCCTAATTTAATTATTTATAAACTATAAACCTAAGCAGTTAATAACTTAAGCAAAAAACGTAACTTAACACATGTTAATGAACAAAAAACGTCAAAAACAAAATTCATTAATCGAAAATAAATGTTAAATATTGATTATTCGTATCTATAAATAGGGTAACCCTCGTTTATTCAAATAACATCAGAAATTTAAAAACTTATTTATTTCTCTAACTTGAGAAAAGTTAAACTGTAAATCCTCAAACACATAACAACCATGGCGAAGCTTAATTTTATTATGTTGTCTTTTGTTGTTCTAGTTGTGGCGATTATATGTGTGCCTTCATTTGGTGTAGAAGAAAATGAGCTAAAAAAGTTATGGGATCAATGTGTTGTTAAAATCAGTCCAAACTGTGCGCTCAAGATCATTTCTCAAGTTTTTGGAGATGGAGTTGTATCAATTCCTTGTTGCAAGGAGCTTGTTCAAGAAGGCAAAGAGTGTCATGACACACTTGTTAAATATATCGCGGATAGACCTAGTTTAATCGGAAACGAATCCAAATATTTAAAGAAAAGAGATGAAGTATGGGCTTATTGTGTGTCTGTTTCAAAAGCGGTATCACCGGCTTAATTATTATTTAACATAATGATATGTGATTTCAATAAAACTATTTGTATTTGCATACAAATTAAAAATTAATTTTTGATATATTCATGTGAGATTTATATTTATTGTTTTGTGTTACTTATTTTCTTTTGCATTACTTTATTCCCTTTTCTGAGTTTTAGATGCAAAATAAAAAGGTCTAGTCCCAGATTAAAATAATTAATACTTAAAAATCTTTAAATACTCACTTTTTTTATGAATTCAAAAGACAAAATATCAAAATAAACACTGATTTGTAATCTTAAAATCTATCATTTCCCGAATCCACAAGACCGCAACATACTTATTATATTCTACGTGGTCGCACAATCTATATACCATTTTCTTTGAACCATCACATATGTTTTCAGATTTAAATTTTGGAGTTATTACATATATTTTGATGAAATTGATAGAAAATAAAATCTTTAGAATGATTAAGAAAAATTAACCAAATACAAACATTTTGTTAATTTTATGTAAGTATATATATACTATTTATATTATTTTTAATATGAACGACATCAATTTCCTTGAAAAATATATTGTAATTAAACTATTATGTAAGTTATAAATTGATAAAACCTGATATCGCAAGCTTAAATTCGAAAATTTGTTTTCATTTTTATTTTTTTTAACACACATTTTCTATTTCTTTTTTATCAAATTTCATTCTTTATAGATTTCATATTTTGTTTCTTGTAGAGGGAATTTAAATTTGTAGATTATTTTCCCAAGTGGAGTCATGTTTTACCTAATAACCATCTCGATATACAACTTTATACAATTAAAAGGATAAAAATATATTCTTTAGCATCCTACATCATGAAATAAAGAATATATAAAATCTGAAACTCTCTCTTTTAATCTCAGAGAGAAATATATTGATATATACTTTAAATCATTTATAGATTGATTAAATGTTAGAGTGTACTTTTGGGTTTTGTTAGTAAGTTGATATACAACCACCAAATTATATGTTGCTGACATAAAAAATATTCATTAAATAATGTTCAGTAGTTTTTAAATTAAATACTTATATAAGTTCTTAGTATGTTCATTTTTATACTACAAGAATCCTAATTTAATTATTTATAAACTATAAACCTAAGCAGTTTATAACTTCAGCATAAAACGTAACTTAACACATGTTAATGAACAAAAAAACATCAAAAGCAAAATTCATTACTCGAAAATAAATGTTAAATATTGATTATTCGTATCTATAAATAGGGCAAACTTCGTTTATTCAAATAACATCAGAAATTTAAAAACTTATTTCTTTCTCTAACTTGAGAAAAGTTAAACTGGAAATCCTCAAACACATAACAACCATGGTGAAGCTTAATTTTATTATGTTGTCTTTTGTTGTTCTAATTGTGGCGCTTACATGTGTGCCTTCATTAGCTGTAGAAGAAAATGAGCCAAAAAAGTTATGGGATCAATGTGTTGTTAAAATCAGTCCAAACTGTGCGCTCAAGATCATTTCTCAAATTTTTGGAGATGGAGTTGTATCCATTCCTTGTTGCAAGGAGCTTGTTCAAGAAGGCAAAGAGTGTCATGACACACTTGTCAAATATATCGCGGATAGACCTAGTTTAATCGGAAACGAATCCAAATATTTAAAGAAAAGAGATGAAGTATGGGCTTATTGTGTGTTTGTTTCAAAAGCGGTATCACCGGCTTAATTATTATTTAACATAATGATATGTGATTTTAATAAAACTATTTGTATTTGCATACAAAATAAAAAATATTTTTTAATTTATTTATGTGAGATTTATATTTATCGTTTTGTGTTACTTATTTTCTTTTGTATTACTTTATATATTCCCTTTTCTGAGTTTTAGATGCAAAATAAAAAGGTCTAGTCCCAGATTAAAGATATTAATACTTAAAAAAAAATTAATACTCACAGTTTTTATGAATTAAAAAGACGAAATATCAAAATAAACACTGATTTGCAATCTTAAAAATATAGCATTTCTTGAATCCACAAGACCGCAGCATACTTATTATATTGCACGTGGTCGCACAATCTATATACCATTTTCTTTGAACCATCACATATGTTTTCAGGTTTAAATTTTGGAGTTATTACATATATTTTGATGAAATTGATAGAAAATAAAATCTTTAGAATGATTAAAAAAAATTAATCTAATACAAACGGAGTCGCACCTCAAAACTGTGGCATGAAACATTTTTAAAAGGACTCAACTCAATTAAAAAAATTCATTCAAGAATAAAAATAACATTTCGTTAGTTTTATGTAAGTATATATATATACTGTTTATATTTTTATTATGAAACACATTAATTTCCTTGAAAGATATATAGTAATTAAACTATTATGTAAGTTAGAAATTGATAAATTATGATACCGCAAGTTTAAATTCAAAAATTTGGTTTCATTTTTTATTTCTTTTTTATTAAATTTCATTCTTTATAGATTTCATGTTTTGTTTCTTGTAGAGGGAATTTAAATTTGTAGATTACTTTCCCAAGTGGAGTCATGTTTTACCTAATAACCATCTCAATATAAAACTTTATACAATTAAAAGGATAAAATTATATTCTTAAGCATCCTACATCATGAAATAAAGAATATATAAAATCTGGAACTCTCTCCTTTAATCTCAGAGAAATATATTGATATATACTTTAAATCATTTTTAGATTGATAAAATGTTAGAGTGTACTTTTGGTTTTTGTTAGTAAGTTGATATACAACCACCAAATTATATGTTGCTGACATAAAAAATATTCATTAAAAAATGTTCAGTAGTTTTTAATTTAAATACTTATATAAGTTCTTAGTATGTTCATTTTTATACTACAAGAATCCTAATTTAATTATTTATAAACTATAAACCTAAGCAGTTAATAACTTCAGCAAAAAACGTAACTTAACACATGTTAATGAACAAAAAAACGTCAAAAGCAAAATTCATTAGTTGAAAAAATATGTTAAATATTGATTATTCGTATCTATAAATAGGGCAAACCTCGTTTATTCAAATAACATCAGAAATTTAAAAACTTATTTCTTTCTCTAACTTGAGAAAAGTTAAACTGTAAATCCTCAAACACATAACAACCATGGTGAAGCTTAATTTTATTATGTTGTCTTTTGTTGTTCTAGTTGTGGCGATTACATGTGTGCCTTCATTAGCTGTAGAAGAAAATGAGCCAAAAACGTTATGGGATCAATGTGTTGTTAAAATCAGTCCAAACTGTGCGCTCAAGATCATTTCTCAAGTTTTTGGAGATGGAGTTGTATCCATTCCTTGTTGCAAGGAGCTTGTTCAAGAAGGCAAAGAGTGTCATGACACACTTGTTAAATATATCGCGGATAGACCTAGTTTAATCGGAAACGAATCCAAATATTTAACGAAAAGAGATGAAGTATGGGCTTATTGTGTGTCTGTTTCAAAAGCGGTATCACCGGCTTAATTATTATATAACATAATGATAGTGATTTCAATAAAACTATTTGTATTTGCATACAAATTAAAAATTAATTTTTGATATATTCATGCGAGATTTATATTTATTGTTTTGGGTTACTTATTTTCTTTTGCATTACTTTATTCCCTTTTCTGAGTTTTAGATGCAAAATAAAAAGTTCTAGTCCCAGATAAAAAAAATTAATACTTAAAAATCTTTAAATACTCACTTTTTTATGAATTCAAAAGACGAAATATCAAAATAAACACTGATTTGTAATCTTAAAATCTAGCATTTCCCGAATCCACAAGACCGCAACATACTTATTATATTCTACGTGGTCGCACAATCTATATACCATTTTCTTTGAACCATCACATATGTTTTCAGATTTAAATTTTGGAGTTATTACATATATTTTGATGAAATTGATAGAAAATAAAATCTTTAGAATGATTAAGAAAAATTTACTAAATACAAACATTTCATTAATTTTATGTAAGTATATATATACTATTTATATTTTTAATATGAACGACATCAATTTCCTTGAAAAATATATAGTAATTAAACTATTATGTAAGTTATAAATTGATAAAACCTGATATCGCAAGCTTAAATTCAAAAATTTGTTTTCATTTTTTTTTTTTTTTGAACACACATTTTTTATTTCTTTTTTATCAAATTTCATTCTTTATAGATTTCATATTTTGTTTCTTGTAGAGGGAATTTAAATTTGTAGATTATTTTCCCAAGTGGAGTCATGCTTTACCTAATAACCATCTCGATATAAAACTTTATACAATTAAAAGGATAAAATTATATTCTTAAGCATCCTACATCATGAAATAAAGAATATATAAAATCTGAAACTCTCTCCTTTAATCTCAGAGAGAAATATATTGATATATACTTTAAAGCATTTTTAGATTGATAAAATGTTAGAGTGTACTTTTGGTTTTTGTTAGTAAGTTGATATACAACCACCAAATTATATGTTGCTGACATAAAAAATATTCATTAAAAAATGTTCTGTAGTTTTTAATTTAAATACTTATATAAGTTCTTAGAATGTTCATTTGTATACTACAAGAATCCTAATTTAATTATTTATAAACTATAAACCTAAGCAGTTAATAACTTCAGCAAAAAACGTAACTTAACACATGTTAATGAACAAAAAAACGTCAAAAGCAAAATTCATTAGTCGAAAATAAATGTTAAATATTGATTATTCGTATCTATAAATAAGGCAAACCTCGTTTATTCAAATAACATCAGAAATTTAAAAACTTATTTATTTCTCTAACTTGAGAAAAGTTAAACTGTAAATCCTCAAACACATAACAACCATGGCGAAGCTTAACTTTATTATGTTGTCTTTGGTAGTTCTAGTTGTGGCGATTACATGTGTACCTTCATTAGCTGTAGAAGAAAATGAGCCAAAAAAGTTATGGGATCAATGTGTTGTTAAAATCAGTCCAAACTGTGCGCTCAAGATCATTTCTCAAGTTTTTGGAGATGGAGTTGTATCCATTCCTTGTTGCAAGGAGCTTGTTCAAGAAGGCAAAGAGTGTCATGACACACTTATCAAATATATCGCGGATAGACCTAGTTTAATCGGAAACGAATCCAAATATTTACAGAAAAGAGATGAAGTATGGGCTTATTGTGTGTCTGTTTCAAAAGCGGTATCACCGGCTTAATTATTATTTAACATAATGATATGTGGTTTTAATAAAACTATTTTTATTTGCATACAAATTAAAAATTAATTTTTAATATATTCATGTGAGATTTATATTTATGGTTTTGTGTTACTTATTTTCTTTTGCATTACTTTATTCCATTTTCTCGGTTTTAGATGCCAAATAAAAAGGTCTAGTCCCAGATAAAAAAAATAATACTTGAAAATATTTAAATGCTCACAGTTTTTAAGAATTAAAAAGGCTAAATATCAAAATGAACACTGATTTGAACTCTTAAAAATCTAGCATTTCCCGAATTCACAATATTGCAAAATACTTATTATATTCCACGTGGTCGCACAATCTATATACCATTTCTTTGAACCATCACATATATTTTCAGATTTAAATTTTGGAGTTATTACATATATTTTGATGAAATTGATAGAAAATAAAATCTTTAGAATGATTAAGAAAAATTAACCAAATACAAACGGAGTCGCACCTCAAAACTGTGCCAAGAAACATTTTTAAAATGACTCAACTCGATTATAAAAATTATTTCAAGAATAAAAATAAAATTTCGTTAATTTTATGTAAGTATATATATACTATTTATATTTTAAATATGAACGACATCAATATCCTTGAAAAATATATAGTAATTAAACTATTATGTAAGTTATAATGATAAAACCTGATATCGCAAGCTTAAATACGAAAATTTGTTTTCATTTTTTATTTTTATTTTTATCAAATTTTATTCTTTATAGATTTCATATTTTGTTTCTTGTAGAGGGAATCTAAATTTGTAGATTATTTTCCCAAGTGGAGTCATGTTTTACCTAATAACCATCTCGATATAAAACTTTATACAATTAAAAGGATAAAATTATATTCTTAAGCATCCTACATCATGAAATAAAGAATGTATAAAATCTGAAACTCTCTCCTTTAATCTCAGAGAGAAATATATTGATATATACTTTAAATAATTTTTAGATTGATCAAATGTTAGAGTGTACTTTTGGTTTTTGTTAGTAAGTTGATATACAACCACCAAATTATATGTTGCTGACATAAAAAATATTCATTAAAAAAGGTTCTGTAGTTTTTAATTTAAATACTTATATAAGTTCTTAGTATGTTCATTTGTATACTACAAGAATCCTAATTTAATTATTTATAAACTATAAACCTAAGCAGTTAATAACTTCAGCATAAAACGTAACTTAACACATGTTAATGAACAAAAAAACGTCAAAAGCAAAATTCATTAGTTGAAAATAAATGTTAAATATTGATTATTCGTATCTATAAATAGGGCAAACCTCGTTTATTCAAATAACATCAGAAATTTAAAAACTTATTTCTTTCTCTAACTTGAGAAAAGTTAAACTGTAAATCCTCAAACACATAACAACCATGGTGAAGCTTAATTTTATTATGTTGTCTTTTGTTGTTCTAGTTGTGGCGATTACATGTGTGCCTTCATTAGCTGTAGAAGAAAATGAGCCAAAAAAGTTATGGGATCAATGTGTTGTTAAAATCAGTCCAAATTGTGCGCTCAAGATCATTTCTCAAGTTTTTGGAGATGGAGTTGTATCCATTCCTTGTTGCAAGGAGCTTGTTCAAGAAGGCAAAGAGTGTCATGACACACTTATCAAATATATCGCGGATAGACCTAGTTTAATCGGAAACGAATCCAAATATTTACAGAAAAGAGATGAAGTATGGGCTTATTGTGTGTCTGTTTCAAAAGCGGTATCACCGGCTTAATTATTATTTAACATAATGATATGTGGTTTTAATAAAACTATTTTTATTTGCATACAAATTAAAAATTAATTTTTAATATATTCATGTGAGATTTATATTTATCGTTTTGTGTTACTTATTTTCTTTTGCATTACTTTATTCCATTTTCTCGGTTTTAGATGCCAAATAAAAAGGTCTAGTCCCAGATAAAAAAAAATAATACTTGAAAATATTTAAATGCTCACAGTTTTTAAGAATTAAAAAGGCTAAATATCAAAATGAACACTGATATGAACTCTTAAAAATCTAGCATTTCCCGAATTCACAAGACCGCAACATACTTATTATATTCCACGTGGTCGCACAATCTATATACCATTTTCTTTGAACCATCACATATGTTTTCAGATTTAAATTTTGGAGTTATTACATATATTTTGAAGAAATTGATAGAAAATAAAATCTTTAGAATGATTAAAAAAAATTAACCAAATACAAACGGAGTTGCACCTCAAAACTGTGGCATGAAACATTTTTAAAAGGACTCAACTCAATTAAAAAAATTCATTCAAGAATAAAAATAACATTTCGTTAATTTTATGTAAGTATATATATATACTGTTTATATTTTTAATATGAAACACATTAATTTCCTTGAAAGATATATAGTAATTAAACTATTATGTAAGTTAGAAATTGATAAATTATGATACCGCAAGTTTAAATTCGAAAATTTGGTTTCATTTTTTATTTCTTTTTTATTAAATTTCATTCTTTATAGATTTCATGTTTTGTTTCTTGTAGAGGGAATTTAAATTTGTAGATTACTTTCCCAAGTGGAGTCATGTTTTACCTAATAACCATCTCGATATAAAACTTTATACAATTAAAAGGATAAAATTATATTCTTAAGCATCCTACATCCTGAAATAAAGAATATATAAAATCTGGAACTCTCTCCTTTAATCTCAGAGAGAAATATATTGATATATACTTTAAATCATTTTTAGATTGATAAAATGTTAGAGTGTACTTTTGGTTTTTGTTAGTAAGTTGATATACAACCACCAAATTATATGTTGCTGACATAAAAAATATTCATTAAAAAATGTTCAGTAGTTTTTAATTTAAATATTTATATAACTTCTTAGTATGTTCATTTTTATACTACAAGAATCCTAATTTAATTATTTATAAACTATAAACCTAAGCAGTTAATAACTTCAGCATAAAACGTAACTTAACACATGTTAATGAACAAAAAAACGTCAAAAGCAAAATTCATTAGTTGAAAATAAATGTTAAATATTGATTATTCGTATCTATAAATAGGGCAAACCTCGTTTATTCAAATAACATCAGAAATTTAAAAACTTATTTCTTTCTCTAACTTGAGAAAAGTTAAACTGTAAATCCTCAAACACATAACAACCATGGTGAAGCTTAATTTTATTATGTTGTCTTTTGTTGTTCTAGTTGTGGCGATTACATGTGTGCCTTCATTAGCTGTAGAAGAAAATGAGCCAAAAAAGTTATGGGATCAATGTGTTGTTAAAATCAGTCCAAACTGTGCGCTCAAGATCATTTCTCAAGTTTTTGGAGATGGAGTTGTATCCATTCCTTGTTGCAAGGAGCTTGTTCAAGAAGGCAAAGAGTGTCATGACACACTTGTTAAATATATCGCGGATAGACCTAGTTTAATCGGAAACGAATCCAAATATTTAACGAAAAGAGATGAAGTATGGGCTTATTGTGTGTCTGTTTCAAAAGCGGTATCACCGGCTTAATTATTATTTAACATAATGATATGTGATTTCAATAAAACTATTTGTATTTCCATACAAATTAAAAATTAATTTTTGATATATTCATGTGAGATTTATATTTATTGTTTTGTGTTACTTATTTTCTTTTGCATTACTTTATTCCCTTTTCTGAGTTTTAGATGCAAAATAAAAAGTTCTAGTCCCAGATAACAAAATTAATACTTAAAAATCTTTAAATACTCACTTTTTTATGAATTCAAAAGACGAAATATCAAAATAAACACTGATTTGTAATCTTAAAATCTAGCATTTCCCGAATCCACAAGACCGCAACATACTTATTATATTCTACGTGGTCGCACAATCTATATACCATTTTCTTTGAACCATCACATATGTTTTCAGATTTAAATTTTGGAGTTATTACATATATTTTGATGAAATTGATAGAAAATAAAATCTTTAGAATGATTAAGAAAAATTTACTAAATACAAACATTTCATTAATTTTATGTAAGTATATATATACTATTTATATTTTTAATATGAACGACATCAATTTCCTTGAAAAATATATAGTAATTAAACTATTATGTAAGTTATAAATTGATAAAACCTGATATCGCAAGCTTAAATTCAAAAATTTGTTTTCATTTTTTTTTTTTTTTGAACACACATTTTTTATTTCTTTTTTATCAAATTTCATTCTTTATAGATTTCATATTTTGTTTCTTGTAGAGGGAATTTAAATTTGTAGATTATTTTCCCAAGTGGAGTCATGTTTTACCTAATAACCATCTCGATATAAAACTGTATACAATTAAAAGGATAAAATTATATTCTTAAGCATCCTACATCATGAAATAAAGAATGTATAAAATCTGAAACTCTCTCCTTTAATCTCAGAGAGAAATATATTGATATATACTTTAAATCATTTTTAGATTGATCAAATGTTAGAGTGTACTTTTGGTTTTTGTTAGTAAGTTGATATACAACCACCAAATTATATGTTGCTGACATAAAAAATATTCATTAAAAAATGTTCTGTAGTTTTTAATTTAAATACTTATATAAGTTCTTAGTATGTTCATTTGTATACTACAAGAATCCTAATTTAATTATTTATAAACTATAAACCTAAGCAGTTAATAACTTAAGCAAAAAACGTAACTTAACACATGTTAATGAACAAAAAAACGTCAAAAGCAAAATTCATTAGTCGAAAATAAATGTTAAATATTGATTATTCGTATCTATAAATAAGGCAAACCTCGTTTATTCAAAAAACATCAGCAATTTAAAAACTTATTTCTTTCTCTAACTTGAGAAAAGTTAAACTGTAAATCCTCAAACACATAACAACCATGGCGAAGCTTAACTTTATTATGTTGTCTTTGGTCGTTCTAGTTGTGGCGATTACATGTGTACCTTCATTAGCTGTAGAAGAAAATGAGCCAAAAAAGTTATGGGATCAATGTGTTGTTAAAATCAGTCCAAATTGTGCGCTCAAGATCATTTCTCAAGTTTTTGGAGATGGAGTTGTATTCATTCCTTGTTGCAAGGAGCTTGTTCAAGAAGGCAAAGAGTGTCATGACACACTTATCAAATATATCGCGGATAGACCTAGTTTAATCGGAAACGAATCCAAATATTTACAGAAAAGAGATGAAGTATGGGCTTATTGTGTGTCTGTTTCAAAAGCGGTATCACCGGCTTAATTATTATTTAACATAATGATATGTGGTTTTAATAAAACTATTTTTATTTGCATACAAATTAAAAATTAATTTTTAATATATTCATGTGAGATTTATATTTATCGTTTTGTGTTACTTATTTTCTTTTGCATTACTTTATTCCATTTTCTCGGTTTTAGATGCCAAATAAAAAGGTCTAGTCCCAGATAAAAAAAAATAATACTTGAAAATATTTAAATGCTCACAGTTTTTAAGAATTAAAAAGGCTAAATATCAAAATGAACACTGATATGAACTCTTAAAAATCTAGCATTTCCCGAATTCACAAGACCGCAACATACTTATTATATTCCACGTGGTCGCACAATCTATATACCATTTTCTTTGAACCATCACATATGTTTTCAGATTTAAATTTTGGAGTTATTACATATATTTTGATGAAATTGATAGAAAATAAAATCTTTAGAATGATTAAGAAAAATTAACCAAATACAAACGGAGTCGCACCTCAAAACTGTGCCAAGAAACATTTTTAAAAGGACTCAACTCGATTAAAAAAATTATTTCAAGAATAAAAATAAAATTTCGTTAATTTTATGTAAGTATATATATACTATTTATATTTTTAATATGAACGACATCAATTTCCTTGAAAAATATATAGTAATTAAACTATTATGTAAGTTATAATGATAAAACCTGATATCGCAAGCTTAAATTCGAAAATTTGTTTTCATTTTTTATTTCTTTTTTATCAAATTTTATTCTTTATAGATTTCATATTTTGTTTCTTGTAGAGGGAATTTAAATTTGTAGAATATTTTCCCAAGTGGAGTCATGTTTTACCTAATAACCATCTCGATATAAAACTTTATACAATTAAAAGGATAAAATTATATTCTTAAGCATCCTACATCATGAAATAAAGAATGTATAAAATCTGAAACTCTCTCCTTTAATCTCAGAGAGAAATATATTGATATATACTTTAAATCATTTTTAGATTGATCAAATGTTAGAGTGTACTTTTGGTTTTTGTTAGTAAGTTGATATCCAACCACCAAATTATATGTTGCTGACATAAAAAATATTCATTAAAAAATGTTCTGTAGTTTTTAATTTTAATACTTATATAAGTTCTAAGTATGTTCATTTGTATACTACAAGAATCCTAATTTAATTATTTATAAACTATAAACCTAAGCAGTTAATAACTTCAGCAAAAAACGTAACTTAACACATGTTAATGAACAAAAAAACGTCAAAAGCAAAATTCATTAGTCGAAAATAAATGTTAAATATTGATTATTCGTATCTATAAATAGGGCAAACCTCGTTTATTCAAATAACATCAGAAATTTAAAAACTTATTTCTTTCTTTAACTTGAGAAAAGTTAAACTGTAAATCCTCAAACACATAACAACCATGGCGAAGCTTAACTTTATTATGTTGTCTTTGGTAGTTTTAGTTGTGGCGATTACATGTGTACCTTCATTAGCTGTAGAAGAAAATGAGCCAAAAAAGTTATGGGATCAATGTGTTGTTAAAATCAGTCCAAAATGTGCGCTCAAGATCATTTCTCAAGTTTTTGGAGATGGAGTTGTATCCATTCCTTGTTGCAAGGAGCTTGTTCATGAAGGCAAAGAGTGTCATGACACACTTATCAAATATATCGCGGATAGACCTAGTTTAATCGGAAATGAATCCAAATATTTACAGAAAAGAGATGAAGTATGGGCTTATTGTGTGTCTGTCTCAAAAGCGGTATCACCGGCTTAATTATTATTTAACATAATGATATGTGGTTTTAATAAAACTATTTTTATTTGCATACAAATTAAAAATTAATTTTTAATATATTCATGTGAGATTTATATTTATCGTTTTGTGTTACTTATTTTTTTTGCATTACTTTATTCCATTTTCTCAGTTTTAGATGCCAAATAAAAAGGTCTAGTCCCAGATAAAAAAAATACTTGAAAATATTTAAATGATCACAGTTTTTAAGAATTAAAAAGGCTAGATATCAAAATGAACACTGATTTGTACTCTTAAAAATCTAGCATTTCACCATTCCACAAGACCGCAACATACTTATTACATTTATAGTATCACCTTGGAGGGGTTGCACAATCTTTATACCATTTTTTTTCCCATCACATAATTTATCATATTTAAATTTTGGAGTTATTAAATATACATTGAAGAAATTGTTCGAAAATACAATTTGAAGAATGATTTAATAAACATTAACCAAATGCAAACAAGGTCTCACCTCAAAACTATGCATGAAACATTTTTAAAAGGACTCAACTTGATTAAAAAAAAATCATTCACGAATAAAAAAGTAAACATTCATTAATTTACATAGGTACATATATGCTATTTATATGTTTAATACGAGACACTTAAATTTCGTTGAGAAACTATACTGTAATTAAACTATTATGTAAGTTACAAACTGATAAAATATGATATGGCAAGTTTAAATTTGAAAATTCGTTTTTCCTTTTTATTTTATTTTTATGAAATTTCATTCTTTATAGATTTCATGTTTTATTTCTTGTATAGGGAATGGAAATTTGTAGATTATTTTCCCAAGTGGAGTCATGTTTTACCTCATAACCATCTCGATATAAAAGTTTGTGAAATTAAAAGGATAAAATTATATTCTTAAGCATCCTACATTATGAAATAAAGAAAATATAAAATCTGAAACTCTCTCCTTTAATCTTAGAGAGAGAGATGTATATTGATATATACTTTAAATGATTTTTAGATTGATCAAATGTTAGAGTGTACTTTTGGTTTTTGTAGTAAGTTGATATACAACCACCAAACTATATGTTGCTGACATAAAAGAAATATTCAATAAAAATGTTCTGTAGTTTTTAATTTAAATAATTATATAACTTTTGAGTATGTTCATTTGTATACTACAAGAATCCTAATTTAATTCTTTATAAAGTATAAACCTAAGCTGTTAATAACTTCAGCAAAAAAAATGTAACTTAACACATGTTAATGATAAAAAAAACGTCAAAAGCAAAATTCATTAATCAAAAATAAATGTTAAATATTGATTATTCGTATCTATAAATAGGGCAAGCCTCGTTTATTCAAATAACATCAGAAATTTGAAAACTTCTTTCTTTCTCTAACTTGAGAAACGTTAAACAGTAAATTCTCAAACACATAAAAACCATGCTGAAGCTTAACTTTATTATGTTGTCTTTTGTTTTCCTAGTTGTGGTGAGTTCCTGTGTACCTTCATTAGCTGTAGAAGAAAATGAGCCAAAAAAGTTATGGGATCAATGTGTTGTTAAAATCAGTCCAAACTGTGCGCTCAAGATCATTTCTCAAGTTTTTGGAGATGGAGTTGTATCCATACCTTGTTGCAAGGAGCTTGTTCAAGAAGGAAAAGAGTGTCATGATACACTTGTCAAATATATCGCAGATAGACCTAGTTTAATCGGAAACGAATCCAAATATTTACAGAAAAGAGATGAAATATGGGCTTATTGTGTGTCTGTTTCAAAAGCAATATCACCGGCTTAATTATTATTTAACATAATGATATGGGATTTTAATAAAACTATTTTTATTTGCATACAAATTAAAAATTATTTTGTAGTATATTCATGTGAGATTTATATTTATCGTTTTGTGTTACTTATTTTCTTTTGAATTACTTTATTCCCTTTTCTGAGTTTTAGATGCCACATAAAAAGTTCTAGTCCCAGATAAAAAAAATAATACTTAAAATCTTTAAATTCTCACAGTTTTTAAGAATTAAAAAGGCAAAATATCAAAATGAACATTGATTTGTACTCTTAAAAATCTAGCATTTCGCCATTCCACAAGACCACAACAGACTTATTACATTTATAGTATCACCTTGGAGTGGTCGCACAATCTATATACCATTTTCTTTTTCCCATCACATATGTTTTAATATTTAAATTTTGGAGTTATTACATATATTTTGAAGAAATGGATCGAAAATACAATTTAAGAAAATGATTAATAAAAATTAATTAAATACATACGGAGCCGCACCTCAGAACTGGGCCATGAAACATTTTTAAAAGAACTCAACTCGATTAGAAAAGATTATTCAAGAATAAAAATAAATTCGTTAATTTATGTAAGTAAAACAAATTCATGATAAAATGAAAAGGGACTTTTTTTTTGGTAAAAAGGCTTTCAAAAATGAAAAGGGACTTGAACCACGTCTAAACTAGTGAAACTCCATGTCACTCCTTTTATGAGTGATAGATGAGTCCTTTTGTTTAATACAATTATGAAACATATTATAAGACATGAATATTTATATATTTGTTGAATCTGGATTTGGCGTATTCAAAAATAACAAAAAGCCAGCAGTGGGTTTAATAGAATATCATGTTGATAAGGTCAGAATTCGGCAATTGATAATTGGCATTAGGGCTGGGCAAATAAACCGAACCCGAAAATCCGAACCGAACCCGATCCGATGAAAATGAATCCGAACCGATCCGAACCCGACATAAATACCGAATGGATCCTGTTTTTTGGTATATTGGGTTATGGGTATTATCCGAACCGAACCCGGACCTAAATGGATATCCGATAGAACCCGAAACATTTATAATAACAAAAAGAACTTCTACCAAATATGATCTTAATTCTTAATATGTATCTAAAATACTTTAAGATATTATTGAACTTCTAAAATAATTATCTATTAGATAAAGGTTGATGGTGGAATGTAGCGGTTGAAACCTAAAGTTTTTTTTATTTTGGTTTTGTTTTCATTAAATAGTTTCTCATTTCATGAGAACTTAGTTTTTGTTTTATGATTTCATTTATCTGTTTTCTTTATTTCACTAACTATGTTTATTTTTCGCTTGATTTTGAATGATCACGTTTGATGTTTTTTCTTATTTTTGAATCGATTTTACTTATGTTTTGGCTATTAAAATATGTACAAATCATGTATTTTAAATCTGAAGAACCGATTTCATTTATGTTTTAGTTACAAAATAGGTACAAATCATGTATTTTTAAACCGAAGAACCGATTGGGACCCGAACCCGAAAGTACAATGGGTTATACCGGTTCTTTGAAGATTTACTAACCCCGACCCGAACCCGATATAACCCGAACCGGTCCCGAACCGAACTTTTATATAACCCGAATGGGGTTGATTTTGATAAACCCGAAAAACCATAACCCGAATGGATAAAACCGAAACCCAATTGGGACCCCGAATGCCCACGCCTAATTGGCATAAGAAGAAAAATTGTTTTATTTAAGGTAGTGGAATCATTACAAAAGGGTGCCACATATATAACTAATATTTATATATATATATATATATATTCGCTTCTCAGTTTGTTCCGGTTCAGTTAGTTATTTCAACTCTAGAAATATAGAAATCGATTGGGTATTTGAGAAATTCGGTCCGTTTGTAGCTTTTGTTATTTTAGTTTGATTCAGGTTCGGATTTTTGGTCCCGGTAAAATACTAAAACATAATACCTATTGTATTGGTGTGATGGGGAAGACAGAGACAAAGATTGTGAAAGTGAATCAGACGTCTGTAACAGAGATTTCGATGACTCGAAAGAGGAAGCTAACTCTATCAACTGAACTGATGTTGTGAATCTATTTTGATTCTTTTTGCCGTCGAAGAAAAGAGAGTAAAATTAAAGAGAAAAGAGATATAAAGTATAACTGAGATTCTTTGACAAAGTGTTCCTTCCGATGAATCTGTTTTAACAGTGTAATTATAAAGTGTCAATATGCATGTGTAATTATTTCAAGAAGCAAACTATGTCACCAGATACTAATTTAACCCAATATTGAAATCTGTTGTTTATTGCAGAAACTAAATTAGTATTTTATTAAACAAAAAAATATAGTAGTGCCGTGGTCAATTTATAAAAGATATTAGCAGATCCAAACAAAAGAGACAGGCATGTGAAGATGAATCCAATGCCAACCTCTCTGCCTCACTGTCATTACCATTTCCACAAACTAAAAGAGTACACACGTCACGTCTGTTTGACTCAACAAAACAAACAGCAATATAATATCACGAAACCCAAAACCCTAAGGTTACTTGCATAACAAGAAACATGAAAGAATTGTTAAGTGAGAAGTGAAGAAAGAGGAAGAACACACAAATATACAGAAGAAAACAAACAAATTTGGGTTTCTGAAGAATTCTCATTGCATCAACGTCCATCTACGGAAGTGAAAGACTCTGCGAATCCGTAAGGTCTAGAAGGAATACTCATCTGCGTGTTACCCAAGCTAGGTAAAAGCGACGAAGTAGATGATTCAAGATCACTTCTTCCTTCATAAGCTTGCCATTTCTTAAGAGCTTGAGGCAAAGACATGTCGAGGTCGATTCCGTATATGTCCTCCGGATTCTGATCAGCCGGTTTCCACAGCTCGACGAGTGAGGACAGAATGTTGACAGCGTGTCCCATGTCTGGTCTCTGGTAAGGCTCACGGGCACAGCAATGACCTGCCAGCTCAGCAACGGTGTGAACGCTGGCTAAGGTTTCTTCGTCAAGGTCTATTGTCGGGTCGATAGCTTTCTTGAATGATGATTCCTTGTTGATGAACATTCGTTTAAACCAGGAGACCAAGTGAATGCTCTCTTCTGGTTGCGATTCGTCTAGAGATTTCCTTCCTGTTATTAGTTCCATCAGAATCACCCCGAAGCTGTACACATCGACCTTTGTGGTTACTCGACCAGTAACTGCAACAAACAATATCACAATCATACAAAATGAATAGAATTAAATCGAATGTGCAAAGTATCTAACTAACTAACCTGCATATTCGGGTGCCAAGTAACCAAATGTTCCAGCAATTCTAGTTTCAATAGACCCTTTCCCTTCAGGAGCAAGACGAACGAGTCCAAAGTCCGCAACCTTAGCCCTCATATCATCACCAAGAAGAATGTTTGACGGTTTCAGATCTCTATGAATGAAGCTCTGATGAGCTAATCCGTGAAGATACTCCACGCCTCTCGCCACATCCAACGCTAAAGTCAATCTCTGTTTCCACAACAGAGGCTTAAGCCCTTCCTCCGACCACTCAAACAGATGCCTACTCAAAGTCCCTTGAGGCATATACTCATACACAAGCAACTTCTCATTCCCGTCCAGACAATAACCAAGAAGCGTCACCAAATGGCGATGCCTAACCTTGGTCAAAACCGCAATCTCTGATTTAAACTCCGCAAAACCTTTGCCAGCAATCACTCCGTTCTCCATCCTCTTAACTGCAATCTTCGTTCCATCGTGCAATTCACCTTTATAGACAACCCCGAAACCTCCTTGTCCCAAAATGTTATCTTGGCTGAAGTTGTTAGTCACGGAGCGCAGCACTTGGATTGAGATCAGCATGTTTCCCGCTTCCACCATTTGAATATTATCTCCCACCTCGCTCGTACCGGGCAGCGTGTAGGTATCGCTTATGCCTCCGACGCTTACGCTTGAACCCGCCACTGTGATTTTAACGTTCTCATTGTCAGAGCCAGAGTGTCTCGGATGAACAACAACTGCGTTTGAACTCTCGCCTCTTGTGAACCGCTTTTGCCTCTTCTTGTACAAGCAGAAAACCAATAAACCGATCAAGAAGATCAGTAATAGTCCACCGAGGACAGAAACAATAACGATTCCTATAAAACCCGAAGACGTTTTCACTCTCCCATCACTTAAGCCTGAACCAGAACCACCACCAGAAGAAGGTGAAGAAGAACCAGGAGGAGATAAAGAGCTTTTATCTTTTCCGATGTCCGGATTGTCATTAGTATTCACAACCACATTGCTTTTGAAAACAGGAACCTTCCCAAAAAGATGGTTACTCGAAACGTCCAGCGATTTGAGGTTAGGTAACGTTGTGAGCTCATGAGGAATGGTACCGGTAAGGTTGTTGATTCCGAGAATGATTCTCTGAAGCGATTTGATGGAGCCAAACTCGGGAGAAATCGTCCCGGTTAGCCCCATTTTCTCAAGATTAATAACCGTAACGTTCCCATTGCTACATGTAATCCCAATCCAGTTAGTACAAGGATCATTTCCTATCCAACTCTCAGCTAGCCTCAGTGGATACTCCACTGAGCTAGCGATCGAGAGCAAAGACTTTACTCGAGGATCACACTCGCCCGGAGTAGGCAAGCAAAAGCTATTGGTGTCTTTCTCCAAATCGACCGAGACCGAGGTTTTAAACTCAGGGACTGGTCCTTGAAGATGATTGTTAGTCAAGTTCACAGCCTTCAACGAGTCAAGACTCGTCAAAGAAGCGGGAACCGGACCGGTGAAGGAGTTATCCCTCAAGCTCAAGCTCTCAAGCTCTTGCAGACCGGAGAAATCAGGCAGAGGACCAGAGAAGGCATTGGAATGAAGCCAGACCTCTCTTAAACCGGTCATGTTCCGAATAACATCGATCGAACCGGTTAGTTTCTGACCGTTGAGCCATAACGACTGAATCTGAGAGCCGGATAACCCCAACGGCAACTCACCTTCTAACTTGTTAAAAGCCAAATGCAAAATAGACAAACCGGGAAACTCATCCGGTCCGAGAAAACCGGGTAACGTACCGGAGACATTAGCCGAGTTGGCGGAGAAGTTCTGAAGAGCAGAGGCGTTTCTCAAGCTCTCGGGAATCTCCCAAGACGCGAAAGGGTTGTTGTCCACGTCGACAGATTGTAACGAAGTCAAGCCTTGGAAGATGTCGCTGGGGATAGAGTCGAAGTGGTTGTTGCTTAGCATCAAGACTTGTAAGGAAGACAAGCCGCTTAGAGTAGGGATGGGACCGGAGATGTTGTTCCACTGCAGCTCGAGCCTCTCGAGCTCTGTTAACGAACGAATATCGGGAGAGAGTGTACCTTGAAGACCTGAATGCCCGATTTGGATCCGGGTTACCCGTTTGGTGCCTGTGCAAACGACGTGGGTCCATTTGCACGGGTCAGGGTCGGACCATCCGAAGGATGAAGGTGGGTTTAGGCTTTTCTTGAGTGAAAGCATAGCTGATGCGTCTCCATCTGAATCAGCTTTGGAGAACTCAAGAAGACAGAGGAGGAGGAGAAGAAAGGGAAACTTGAGAAAGGCTCTGTGTTTCTTCATAGCTTAGAGATTAGTAAAGAGAGAGAGATTGAGGTGAAGCTTTGGTTATGATTGTGGAGAAATGAAAGTGGAAATGGGAAGATGGGCCATTGAGAGAGAAGGAAGAAGAAGATGGAACTCTGAAGCAGAAGCCAAGGAGGTTGCACATGGGATGTCTGCCCCACAAAGCCAATGACAGTTTGGTAACAGATTAGATACATCAGAATTATTATTTCTATTTTTTTATTTTATTATAATTTTTGAATTATCATAGGATTGAGATAACGTTATTTGAAATAAAGAGGTCATAGTTGAAATCTTGACTACGTAGTGGGTTGATGTCAAATGCTTCACACAAACGATATGGAAAACTAGAAAAGCAAAAAAAAAAATATATATATACATTACATCTTTCTTCTTCATATTGGCAAAATGTTTATTCTCTTAGCTTTAAATAAGTTATTATAAAGTAGATAATATGCACTACTTATTAACAAAAGTTCAGAATTACAAAATTATAAATAGGTAGAAGCTTATTTTACGCACCAGTTTTTTTTTGTAAATGGCAAATTGTTTTATTCATATGTTTTAAACAAATAACAGGTAACTTAAATTGGTAATTTACTATTTCACACAATTTTATATTTATTTGATTTAAATAAAGAGCAAAAAATGTATAGTTTTGTTATTTTGTCATTAAAAATAACACTGTCTAATCAACCATTGGTAAAAATGTACAGTTTAATTTTAGTTAACTTGTTTCAACTTGTAAGTCCTAATTTGGACTTTAATCAAGATATTCATTTCTCCAAGAAGTATAATACTTTTGCCAGTTAACCACTCTGAACCCTTTATCTCTTTTTGTGCACATAAATGAGGATAATCAATGTCTCTAAAGGATAGCAATAAACAAATTTCTCTAAGCTTTACAGGCAGTTACTCGTATATCTTTTTTTTTAATCCGTGTCTTATCAGAGTGTAAGCTATTTGATCCACCGATTAAAGCAAGCAATATGATAAAAACAAATATTAGTTAAATTATTATATCATAATTTCATTAATATCTATATGTAAACAAATATTATAATTTTTATATTAATAATTTATTTGGAACTTATTATTAATGAATATATTAACTAAAATTTTCGTTCAGTAATTATTATTTACAATATTAATTTTAAAAAAAAAAACTCCGAAAAAAAACCTATTTTTTTATTGATTAGGTTTACGTACTCCACTGTTGAAGTATTATCTTTAACTAAAACAGAGTTGTTTATTTCTAGTAAACGATTATATTATATTAACTATCGTTAAATGTTCATGATATAATAAATTAATATTTTAATACATTTAGTTTAATATACTGATATTCAGAAATTGTTAGTGGAGTTAAATTGGTCTATAGAGTCTTGATGTAAATTTTTATTATATATATACTAGATAAATATATATATAATTGTTTTTTAAAGAATTGTATAAGGATATATAAAACTGTTATACTAGCACTGTATATATTTACACATTTTTATTCTGTATGTGGTAGTTCACGAAAATAATAAAACAATTTGTTTGGTACTCTTTAAGATCCTACATCGAGGGTCTAGGCTGTCAATGGCATAAGGGTCCAAAAGTTGTGAAACAAATTGGCAAAAATTATTCGTATATAACACATAGAAAGCATTAAAAGATATTATTAGAAGTATACAGGTGTAAAACAAGTTTTCTTTAAGAAGCGATGCTAGTTGATGTCAAAAAAAAAAAAGAGAAGCGTAGTGGAGCGACTAACGAGCGGCAACAAAGATTCTTACAAACAGATAGATAATGAGACTATTATTATATATAACATGAATATATGTGGTTACGTTTAATATGGAAATCTCAAAATTAGATATCTGTATTTCACAAAATGCTACATGTATCTTTCGTTGTCTCATGAATCATGATCTCAAGTCCTTTATTCTTTATTTTTACTATTATGTTATCACTTTCTATGGGAGAAAAAAAAACTCTTGTCGTAAGGAAAAATACAGGTGAAGCTGATTCCCCATGCACATGGCTCTCTGCAGATCTATAAGAAAAGAAATAAACTTTATCTTTTGTAAGTTATTACTCTCATTATTGTCTTTGTAATAAATTAGGGAATGATGATGATATGGTACTTAGTAAAACCTGTCAAAATATTTATCGGACTTAATGACATGAATACTTATTGGTCATTAATTGGAATCGTTAGAATTGAATTTATCATGAATCAATTTTGTTATTCCAATCCAGACATGACATATAATTGATTTTTTTTAAGAGTTTACTAACCTATAAGAATAGACTTATAGACACACTATTACTATTCCAAATCATTTTCAAAAACAAAATGACAAAATATTCAAATATTTATGTCGCTAAATCCGGACACAACATGGAATTCTGGAAATGATGTATACGATAAATACCAAGTTTCCTCTCCTATAAGGCTATAGCAATAAGAAGGCATCATACTCGTAAAAATCTAATCATTTGATGATTTGATCACATATTGTTCATGTTCACAAAATATAGAATAGAAAAACGGTCGGAGGAAGGGAACAGAGTTCCAACTCTCCCCTTCCACTTTTCGTGCATGAGGGAATTTGGATCTACCAATAAATTCCCAAACACAATCCATATATCTCTTTGAACTGTCGCTCCCAAAAATAGATGTCTAACTTCAACATTAAAAAGTCTTCAGGAAAAGGTCTTTACATGCAGAGCGGACGTACAACAAGGTAATATAATGTGGAGATTATCTTACAGTACTCTCGAATGAGGCATTTCCTCATCTTCGACTTCTAGCCGGCAAATATCTACCTTCTGCTAGCTAATATTTTCATCCGAAAACTATATCTTTCCCGATTAACATAGAAACTATCCATATGAGATGACTTGACAAAATCGTAGTAACATACGTAACATACTGATACTTCATCATGAAGAAAAAACAGAACTACGATGTGGAAGTATTGAACAGATTTGGAGACAGTTATCATTGGCATTTATAAAAACACCGAGAAACTTCCTTTGTGGAATGACCAATTGTTCATGAATTGTTGGAACTCAATTTTTATGTTGCGTCGAAATTTTTTCACGCAACTTTTAGCTAATTTCTTTTTACGATGAGTTTAAGGAGTTTCTCATCAGTTCTTGAATAGGGAGGGAGTTAAAGAGTTTCTGATCAGTCCAATAACTCAATTTTTATGTTACGCAAAGTGAAGAGATTGTTGTTGTGCTCGTGGGCCACAATTTCTCATGTCTTGGCCCAACACCAAATCCTGCCCACAAAGAAAGAGTCGGTTAAAGTTTATACTAAGCCTAATGCAAAAAGGAAAGCTTTGTCATATATAGTCCTTTAAGGTAGGAAAAATCTGGGATTAACTCTAAATAGAACCTTAATACTGTGATTGGTCATTATTGGGAGACAAAAGGGGAGCTAGAGATCAACAAAAAAAAAAGAAAAAGAGTTTTGACTTGGTTCTAATGGCGTGTGATTTCTATTTGGTATTGTAAACAGTTTTTGGGTTGCTTATTAATAAAATGATTAGTTTTGGATACGTTCTCATTCTAAAATCATTTCATGCTGTACACAACCATCTGAAACCTAATTCTGAGCTTCCTATCTAAATCCGAATCTCTAAAGTTCCATTTCACGTCTTATCATCTTTTGCAAAGAGTTTTGTTCATAAAACAAATATTCCAATTATAAGGGCATTCCAATGAAACACTAAAATTTACTCTATATTCCAATTATGGTATAAAACAGACGACAAAAAGGGACATGTGCTTACCATTTACAGCATTAACTATTTTGGTATAGTAACTTCTGTAGAAGAAAACTATTAATTAGTCAGGACTGAGGAGTAATGTATGGACGTAGATTTTGACCAAAAAATGTATGGACGTAGAAGCGAACAAACGGCGGATGTCAATTATACGCACAATGTTGAAGGAGATTCGAAATATGTGATTAGACATGAAATAAATAAATAAAAGTAGTTTGGGTGATAAGAAAAAATAAAGAGGAAAAGAACAGACGAAACAAATAAAAAGAAGCAAAGGGTCCAATGGGTGAGGAGAGGCTACAAAGGCACAGCAAAGGTCATGATAAGTTTTAAAGAATCAAAATTCAAAAAGTGTTCTGAAACTTCAAAATTCTAAAATAAAATTTAAAGGCATAATTTTTCAGATGTCCTCCCCGTGCAGTGAGGAGCTACTTCACTTTTCTTTCCTTTTCCTTTCTTTCTGTAGGAGAAAAAAACAAAGAGAAAAAATGAGTTTTTTTTTTTTCTGTAAAAGAAGAAAAACAGAAGCTTGAACCAAAAAACACTAACATAAATAACCTTTTCTTGGAAAGCTGCCACCATGAGTATAATCTATTTATTATTTAAACAGTAATTTATTATGTTACTATTTTATTCTTGAATCACTGACATTACTATTACTAGGGTTTGATTGGTAATTGTAAAGTAAACTAGAGTAAATGAAAAAATCTAAAGCAAAATATGGAGTAAACATGGATCTATGTTTTTCTCCACTTAAATAGTAAATAGAGTAAAAGTGGAAAGAATATATCCCACTTGATTGGTAAACTTTTAGTAGGATTGAGAGTAAAAGTTTACTCTCAAAATACAATCTAATCGCACTCCTAAATACACAAAAAGAATCCATTTCTTTTCGTTTAGAACGTTCGTGGTGAAGACTTGAATTGTAAAGTTTATCTTTTAGCTATTGGACCATATGGATTGATTTATGTCCCATATTTATCAAATTGTAAATTAGTTTCAATAATTAAAATCAAAAGTACCAGCTAGAAAGCAGCCGTCCAAACAATCGATAAAGATTTAAAATTTTAGAGGGTTATTTTTTTTGTATTAAATTTTTTACTTAGTATTTATATGTTTGTATAATTTATAATTCTTTGATAATAGTAATATTTATAAAACATTTTAGCATTAGTTATGAAACTTTTATCAATAAATATATTGATTAAGTGTATTGTTAAATAATAATAATATTTTTAAATGTAATTTTTATTAACAAATTATTTTAGTAGAATTGTGATTACCTAAAGTATTGATGATAACATTGACAAATATTTATATACAGTTAAATTCTAAAATTATATTTACCAATCATTAGAATTAAATTAGTTTATAAAGTTTTAGTGTTATTTATCTGATAAATATATATGTATATATATGATATTAGATAAAAACATAAAAATATGTTATTAAAATTTGCTTAAAATATTAGACCGGCACTGTGTATATCTAGAAGAAAAAGAACATTATGCCAACATGAGTTTGATTGATCCAAGTAGCAACTTGTATTAAAACTAAAATTATCATTACTTCTTGAAAGCAAAACTATTACAGTGTTTTAAGAATGTGCTTAAAATACAGGAATTTATCATTTAAAATAAATGTAGTGCTTGTCTACGCTCGATACGAAGAACTGTATCTCCATCATTTTTGCTATCCATAGTGAATGTAAATAATTGACTGGAAAAAGATATCATCTGAACTGAACATATCAAATCATGATGCATGGAGATGCAGCGGCAACGAATAACCTGCCCACTTCCACCCCCGGAAAAGAGATTCAAAGCATATAGCTTAATCCTTTCAAACTTCTTAGCAAACGTAGTTTTTCTTTTTATTTAGCAAACGTAGTTGACATATTAAAGAAGGCATCTAACCCTACATCTACTATAATCCAAAACCTTCGGTTCTCCTACTAGATAAGAACATAGGTAGACTGCGAAGAAAACAGTGGAACTAGTTGTCGTGGTCCTACACATGGATATGCTTTCTGTGTAGGGATGATCTTCACTGCAAATTTGGACTCTTATCTCAGACGTGCGAACTGCTCCTAATCAGTATTCTCGCCATCTCCCATCAATGGTCCCGAATAATTTACAAAACTTATACGTCATATTTGTTGAATCAGAATTCGGTCTTAGGTAAATAGCACTAAATGATGATGGGTTATTTAAAAACGTGTATTAGAAAATTATCGACTGATTACCAAAAAAAGTATTGAAATCGGCAAAAGTGATGAAATATTTTAAAGACATGTTTAACGTTCTAAATTAGAAACCATAATCTCTTTGTTGCTTTAGTGTTAAATTTGAACGTCCTCTTCCAAACTACGAATTCCCTTCGTATATATACGAGGGAGTCGATGAGTCTGCAAAGTATGTATAAAATAAATAATTAAAGATATATCTGTCAAATCGACTTTTGAAATCTACCAAAAACGCATAAACTTGTACTAATATGTTGATTCACTGCACACTAAACATAAGCTTGCTGATAGAATTTTGAATTGTGCCAAAAGAATAAACGGAATTTTTTTGATCCTCTATGCACTTGACTGCCAACTTTCACCTTTGACAGAGTTGATTTTTTTTTGGGTCAAAGACAGAGTTAATTAATAACTGGAGTTATGGACTCTGAGTCTGAAAACCAATTGAACCATCACACACATACATGATGAATCATTATAAAATCACAAGAAACTAAATAAAAGAAAAAAACTATCCGAATATAAGAACTCTACTCTGACTTAAGTGTGAGACGTCCCACCATTGTCCCCTCCACTGCCACTCACAGCAACCTTAGCTTTTCCCATAATAATAAAACATCATCTTACACTATACAATCCACTCGCTCTTCTCTTCTTTTGTGCTCCAAAACCAAACATAATAACACTCACAAACTCTCACATCTCTCTCATCTCACTCTGTTCTCCTCTTTCTTTTTAAATCCCCAAATTACCCTGGAAATCGGTGGAGACAAAGCTGATCATAGCTCTTAATTCTTTCTTCAAATTCCAAGCCTCTGTCTCCTCATCATCTTAAGAGGTATAAGTATTATTCTTTTCTTCAAATATTTAGCCTCTATGTACTTGGATTAACTTATGTCTCAAAATTGTGCGTCGAAGGTTGTAGTTTTGACGATTAATATATATAATTATCAGCATGGTTTCAATATATAACTGCAAAAAAAGTTTTGGTCAGTCCAATTTTCTCTCTTTTTTTTTAAATGGCTTTAATATTCTCATTTAGTTTCAACTTGCTCCTTCTTTTCGTTCTGCTCAACAACATTGGATACCCTAAATTTTAACTACACCTTATACGGTTAAACCTTTTTTTTTTTTCATTTCCAATTTGGATGCTACAGCTAATAAGATACCTTAAAGTTATAAGAAATTAAATTGTTTATGTATAGTTGTTTCGCCCCACAAATCTCAGTTACTTGATACTGATATAACCCTTTTCAAGAAAAAGAAAAAAGAAGATCATAATGAACCATGTTAAAAAGGAACTTAATTACGGAGATAATATGATTTCCAAAAAAAACTTATCGAGATAATTATATAATAAAGTATGAATCTGCTTGATAAGTAATTTGATTTCGCTGTCGGTGCTATCTCGTAGTATCCGTTTGTCTGTTTATTTTTTGTTGCTTTGTGTTTCTTTTTGTTTGTCGGTTTTTTGTCGCTTTGCGTGCTGTTTTATTTTTCGATTTTACTGTCGGGGAAAGCACATGAAGTAGAAACTAGAAAATGTATGGATCATACTCGTAATCTAATGGCTTGCAATTAGTGTTATTGCTAAATAAAACTAAAAGAATTTGTTTAGTACTAAATTTGGGACTGCTTGATGGATGTGTCAGTACTAAATTTGGCACTTCTGATGTTGTCTAGTCATTGACTCATTAGGACCATTTATAGAGTCAGTCACACAAATGTTCCTCCCACTTGTTTTTTCTTGTAATTCAGGATCTATAAAACCTATAGAACCACCTTCATTAGAGGTTCTTTAATTAGAATACCACCATTAAAAATAAGAAAATAAAATAAGAGAGAGAATGAAAAAAGAATCTAAAACAAGTGTTTTTAGGGCATCTGTATCAGCGAACTGAGAAGCGTGATTCCCTATTTCATTATTTTGATTTTTTTTCTATTTGATTTAAAAATAATAATAATAATAATAATAGTCGAACAAATTGTGGGCCGCCACGTATCGTGAGGTCCGCAAAACAGTGATGAACCCGTATCACTGCAGAGATCTCACGTGACCTGGATTCACAAAAAGTGGATTATTATAATAATTTTTTTTTTAGGAATTGTGTGAACTTGAGCAATAATCCCTTAACGGGGATGCTCTTAGAACCATTTCTAAACTTTAACCATGTATCTAGTATTTTAGAATTAAAAAAAATAAAAAATTTAGTTATTTAATTAAAATATTTATTTTTTTATTTTTTTAGAATTCCACATATTTTCTAATGGTTGGAGGTCCTCTAAATAACTCAAATTAATTTCAGTCCACGAATTAACTATTTCTCTGAATTTTCTAATGAAACCTAAAACATGTTTTATATTTATATGGCCACAGAACTATAATGTCACAGGGTTGCTTGGAATATGAATTTCCTCAAAGTCCACTTAGACCACCACTAAACACTTGTTATTTCTTAAATTATAATTTTTATTACAGTTTATCTAAAGACATTCTCAACTTTGTTGGACATACCCAATCGTGATCATCTAAGTTCTTAAAGTTATTATTACTTTCTACGTATTTCTCAATTACTACTGATCTAGACATTTTCACTTTCTCTAAATATATAAAATTGTTGCAGAAAAAGATAAAACAACCTTTAGTTGCTGCCCAAACTATGAGATCCATCTTAGACCTTGAGGCTGAAGCTTCATCGGAACATAATCATCCAGAAGATACCAGTAGCCAAGCTGCCTCGAACTTGTCTCCGGTAGAAGAATACTGCAGACCCATCTCTCTGAATCTTAGCCTCCGTTTCAACAACAACAACAACAATTTGGATCTTGAATCATCTTCTTTGACGCTGCCAATTTCGAGCACGAGCGAAAGTAGCAACCCAGAGCAACAGCAGCAGCAACAACAGCAACCGTCAGCATTGAAGAGAGTCTTTTCTTGCAACTACTGTCAAAGGAAGTTTTACAGCTCTCAGGCTCTCGGCGGTCACCAGAACGCACACAAACGTGAAAGAACGCTCGCAAAACGTGCTATGCGTATGGGTCTGGCTGGGGTTTTCCCAAGAGGATCCAGTACCCCCTACGCCACAGCTGCTCTCTCTTGCCTCCCGCTGCATGGTAACATGACATCATTAAGGACTTTGGGAATACAGGCGCATGGCTCGTCCCACGACCCAAGGCCAGCACCAGAAACGATTATTAGAAACATTGCCAGGTTTAACCAGGGGTATTTCAGTAATTGTGTACCTTTCTACGTGGAGGACGACGATACCGAGCTCCTCTGGCCGGGGAGTTTCAGACAAGCGGCGGGTGCCGTTAGGGCTGAAGCTTGTAATGATAATTTAGGTGAAAGTAAAGTGGATTTCTTGGAGGTCAAACAAGCAGTGGATATGGAGAGTTGTCTTCCAGATTTAACCTTGAAGCTTTGAGCTATCTCTTCTTTTTTTTTTAATTCTTAATTTGCTTGCACGAGCTACATATAATTCTATTATGTACAGTGATAATTTCACAAACCATTATCATCAAATTATATTCTCTCGTTAACTTGTTTCGGTGTATACTTTAGAAATTTCTAATTGCATCAATGTCTTTAAGATACCTTTTGGCGGCTGTATATACAAGAGGTTGAAAAACGTCAGACAATATACAAATAGAAATTCGACATACAGAGATAGATTTGAAACTCAAATGGATTATAGAAAAGTTAAAAGTCGTTGACTGTGGGTTGACCCATGAAGAACGAGGAGAACAACTTTAGCCATATATAAGCTGATGAGTGTAACTGGATTTTATGAAGGCTCGCTAAATCGTTGGACAAGAAGTCAAGAACTGTGGATGCTTGAAGAAATACAAGAAAAGATTCGTTAGGCAATGAGGCTTTGCACGGAGGGAACCAAATGTGAGGACGTGCCAAGGGGATCAATGGAAGATGATTTTTCTTACAAAGGAGAGAGATTTGAGGGCTGAGCTAAGTGAAAGAAATCAGCCACGCAAAGTGAATAAACCTGCCATGTATACCACTCCATGCAAAGCTAAGCGACATTATGCCACCTAATCTATTTGGTGGATTTTGTCATTTTGAGCTTTTTCTCCTTTAACTTGGTGTATACTAATCAGATGATTAATCCACCAAAAAGTAGTAGCAATCCTACAAGAAAAAAACGTAAAACTCATTAAGTAGACAATAAACTTCATAGAAGGGTTAGATAGCAAACATCATAAAAGAGAATAAAGGAGATATCCAGCTTCCATGAAACCATATTCCGAGCTTAACCCCCTCTAAATACACGAAACTTTTTTCTAATCTTCAGTTTTATTATTGTGAAAACTGTATTTGTAAACGTTTAAAAGTTTGAGATGTGTTAATATTTTTATTGACGTCAAAATTAAGATACGTTTAACGATTTATATTGGTGAAGAATGCTACTACTATATGGGATATATAGTATTACTTTGTATTTATAATAATAGAGAGAATATTATATAAGTCGATCTGGATCTATTGTGGAAGATCCGACACCAACAATCATGTGCCGCCGATTGTAGTACTTGGGAACTACAACCAAAATACATAAATGGAGAGCATTTGATGATAGTAAGAACTACAACCAGATCCGTAGAAACATGCGCCGAAAGTAATGTGTCTTCGACTTATTAAAGTTGTGTACCATACTAGTAAATTTATCAGTTATACTAATATAAATATCATAATCTAATTACGAAAGAATTACCGATAAACCACTTCACAACCAATATCAACAGATTTCTTCACAGCATCAACCACCAACTGCGTCTTCCTACTGATCTCTGGCCACCTCGGATCAGCCTCTGAATCACCCCGCTTGATTCCTTGAACAAGCCTCACAAACTCTCTCAGCATCGTCGCCTCCTGCGACTCCTCATTCCCGCTGCAGTCCACCGTGACTCTCTCCGGCATCATGTTCCAGCCAATGTGCAAGTCCGCGAACTTAGCGCCACTTGTGTACTCGAACCAAGCCGTGTCCTCCTTGTAAGGGATCACATAGTCATTCATCTGAGTTGACCCTTTTGATCCTGACCATCCATTTCAAACAACTGATGTTGATACAAATACTACATTTTGCTTCAACCTAGGAGATAAAGACAAATCATAAGAACCTGAGATAGCTAAATCAGTCGAGAGCTGAGAGAGAAAAGAGCAGTGGACGATTGCCGTTGCGGTTGGGGTTGAACCGAACTGAAGGGAGGCAGAGCAGGACAAGATGGTCCCAACAGAGTTTGTGGCGACGGAAGAAGGAAGAGCCCTGACAGATACTGGCATCTGGTAAGACATAGCCCATAGAGCTGCTCCTATAGGGTACCAACCAAGCTCTCCGATGGCTCCAGCTAATCCCATCGCTTCTTTGGTCAGTCTCTCCAGTACTTGCTCCGGTACCAGAGTCGTCATCGTGCTGTACATCTGCAAAACATATATGAACATTATATATAACACATGTTATAGCTCAAAGAAAGTTCAACACTTTGTGGACAATGTTTACTAGGTCCTAGCCGAAATGACTTGTTTGTTTCTGAAACACTTTTTTTTTAACATGTGCCGAAATGATTCTTAAAATCCGATCTATACAACTTAAATAGGTTAACCTGTTCTAATTCGGATAATATCATTTAAATCGATCTTAATTAGTCTAAATCTATTAAATTAAATAATAATTTTAATACAAATCTACACTTTCTCAAAAAATAAAATTTTTGTATATCTAGTTTTGATAATTCATCAAAAAATTATAATTAAATCCAAAAACTAAAATATCTTATATAAATGTAATATATATATATATATAAAATAAACCAATAATTTATTAATTCTTATGTACCAAATAATCTATCTAATCGCTATTCTTCTACAGAGCACATAATTTTCGCCTAATGATTTCTTGAATATTGATATTTAATGTCAGGCAGCCAAACACATATTACTAAACAACATCTATTCAAAGCATAACTAGTACTGCTTTATAACCTATACAATAATGAAATAATATTCACTAATCTACCTTGTACGAAAGCCTTTTTCAGTATTAAACAAGTAACATATGCTAAAGCGCATTTGAGTTCTTCTAATTATATGGGTCAATTAAACAAGTAACATAATCTACGGACCAGTTTGCAATATTTAACTAAAAGACTAAGCTTACGTGGCGAACGTCTCCAAGCAATCCAGAATCAAACATCGTTTCTCTAATCTTGACCGTCCGTTTATGATGCAACCAGATCGTACCGTCCATGAACTGTACGCCGTTAGATTCACACGCCTCCACGATCTTATCAATCTCCGCCGCGTTCTGCGCCGGCGGTTTCTCAACCAGGAGATGCTTTTTCTTCTCCGCCGCCGTCACTGCCCATTTCGCTCGCTGAGTCACAGGCATCGTCAAGTAAACGGCGTCGACGCGTGGGTCGTCGAGTAGCTCTTCGTAGCTTCCGTACACCGCGACGGTCTCCGGGGATAAATTGTTCGCGGCGGCGAAGGTATTCGCGGTTTCGATAGACGGATCGCTGATGGCGATGATAACGGCGTTAGAGGATTGGGTTACCGTTCTGACGAATTTTGACGCGAATCGGATGCATCCGAGAAGGCCAATACGCACCGTATTGTCACCCATTGTTTTTCGTTTAATGTTGCAGAAGTGTAGTGTTTCAGAACTGAGCTGATGGATGTTCTAATGAAAGTGATGAGATTTGAAGGCATTTCTACGTGGCAAATTATGAGCCCATGGTAAGAATTTAAAATTATCTTCTTCATTTTATGCGTGTTTTCTAGGGGTGTTCAATCCGGATATCGGTTCGGTTTAGGTTCGGTTTTTTTCGGTTTTCGGTATTTCGGTTAGTAAAATATAACTACCATTCTAAATCCATATTTACTTCGGTTCGGTTCGGTTTATATACCGTCGGTTTTTGGTTTATTCGGTTTTATACCAAAAAACATAATTATTTAGTTTGAGATCATATTATATGAATTTTAGAGTCATATTGTCAACACAGTCATTTATTAAAAATATATTATATGTTCAAATAAATGAACAAAAAAATAAAAATGCTTCTACCATCAAATAAAATAATCAAATCTATAACAAAAATCAAAGCTTGAAATTTTAAAAATAAAAATATGAAACAAAACAGAAATATAAAAAAAAAGTTTTTTCACTCTTCCCTATTTAGTGTTCATTAAAGTCATGTTTTTTCAATTGAACACGAAACTCTGTTTGTTTACAGAAAAAAGTTGTGAAAATTTTTCATTAATTATTGTCCATCAAATTTATAATCTTCATATTAATTTAGTGAAGACTAAAATAAAGCAAAAAGATCAAAAAAAGACTTAGAAAATAAGATGTCTGAATTGCGATGCATTGTTATTTAATTATAGTTCAAATATTTTACAAATTAAGGTTCTTTATTACTATAAAATTATGGTAATAGTTATTAACACAAATTTAACTTATGTAACAAATAGATTTTCATGTATTGTTATAAAATAGATACATATTTACGTGTTTCTACTTTTAATCGGTTTTGTTCGGTTTATTCGGTTTAATCGGTTATATACCAAACCATATCCAAATCCTACGGTTTTTATAAAATTATATCCATTCGGTTTATATGGTATATACCAAAACCAAACCATATTGTCTATTTCGGTTCGGTTCGGTTCGGTACGGTTCGGTTTTACCATATTGAACAGCCCTAGTGTTTTCTGTCATACGATTTTATACTCGGTTTCTTCAGTTTGGTTCGGTTCGGGTTATCTGGGTTTTTAATTTTAATAAGTAGGCTATTGGTCTTTTAAGGTTCAAATCGTTTATAAACATTTATGGTAAAGGTTCAAATAAATTATCAAGTTTAGTTAACCTTATAAGTCTAGAGACAAAAAAATTCTGCATACTTTCTGAATTTGTTAGTTTTGTTGAATTTGGTTGACTCATTATAATCCTCAGCGCAATTCAGGTTATAATAAAAAAAAAAAAAAAAAATTCAGGTTATAATAATAAGAACAGGTACCAGTTCGCAACGATGAATTTCAATTTGGTTAAGCTTGGTTTGTTTCAGATTTATTCCCATTGCCCCCACTCCAATAGGAAAAGAGCTCGTGATCAACACGTGAGCATTTTAACAGAGTGCACTACCTGTTGAAGGGTAATTTGGTCATTCTAACGATAAACTACAATCGTCAAAGTCACCAGAGCGAATGAATATATATAGAAAAGATTACATCAAATCTCTTTCTCTTCATGATTTATCCTTTTCTCTGAGAACAAACACAAACTTTCTCAGGAAAAATCAGTATGGCGTCTTCTTCAGGCAATCGAAGCAACAACAGTGGAGCTTCTTCATCTCACCCTCCTCCTCCCATCACTTCATCTCGTCTCTACATCGCCAACAAAGCCAAAGAGATCCTCGCGACACGCGACGCCACAGGAATCACCAGACTCGTCACGAACCTCTGCTACGCCAAAGAATCAGACGAATCATCGAGTCTCCTCTACAACACCTTCAAGAATCATTTCCCGAATCTCTTAGCCGTCAAACTCCTCCACGCATACAGATTCATGACGACGACGGCGGCGTTTCCCTCCTCCTCTCGCTCAGGCCTTCGATCTTACCCCCTCGAACTCCTCACTTCGCTTCTCATCGATCTCGAAGAGTCTAACGTCGCGTTGAAAACAGAGGCGCTGAAGGACATGAAGGAGCATCTTAACGCTTGCCTTGTACTTCAAGAAACCTCTGATCGTGAGTTTAAGCTCCTCTCGAGAATCGTATCTCTCGTCTCCGTTGATTTCTTCATCGAATCCATCCCGTGGGAGGAGCTCTCTTCCTTCATCCTCTCTTTAAATGACAAGAAAATGCTACTGATGTTCGTGGAGTTACCGACTGTTCTCGACGAAGGTTTCTTGAAACCGTTGCTGGAGAATGATCTCGCGTTCAAGATCGTTAAAGCCTTGTTTCATCAAGATGATGAAGAATGGTGTTTAGCGTTGGAAGCTGGTTTTAATCTGATGCTGCAGCTGATAAACTTGGAGAGGAAAGATTTGGTTTGGGACTCGGTTTACGCGATTGTGAGTTCGGTTTGGGAGATGGTTAACGTGCGGAAACGAGATACGGTTGTGCGTAAAGGGCTGTTGAGGTTAGTGAGGAAAGTGCGTGGTGAAGCTATGAGGTTTCGTGGGCGTGAGTATGAGTTCGTGTCGCGTTTGGCTTTGATGATTAAGAGGATCGATGGACTTGGAGATGATACGAAGGTTGCTGCGAAGATGATTCATGATGTTCTTGATAGGTATTATATGGGAGGTACAGGATTGGATTCGGGTTTCGTCCAGGGCCTAATTGGTATGCACTCTGCTTAAACCGATTCTGGGACTTTCGGTTTGTAATTGGTTACTGAGAAGTCTATAAAGTTGGGTTCTTTCTTTGAGTTTGTGGATACGTTTTGAGTCGGTCCATTAATGAAATTAGAGCTGGGAATGTATACCAGCGTTTTGTCAAGATCTTGTTTCCAGAAAATTGAAATTTAGAACTTTAGGAAATTTGATATATTTCAATGCTTTTCATTAAACCTTGAGGAAGCAAAACAATGAATACTAGGTTAAGATTATATATAAAAATTATTTTATGTATTAAATATCTTTACATATTATGAAATAATAAATATATATTGAATAATTAAAAGTCATTAACTATTAAATATATAATTAAATTGGTGTGAACATATAAATCAATTTTATTAATCCAAAAAAATATTTTTTTTATTTGATAGGATATGTAATTAAATTTAGATGATACTAACATACATAGTATATTTTTAATATTAATGTCTATTAAATGATGATTTCTATTCAGATAGTTTTTTTGATCATTTGTATCTTTTATTGAAAAAATTTTAAATTACTCATAACAAAATTTTCATTGTGGGATTAATAGTTTTACTAATTTATATTCTTAAAAAATAAGTTGTTAATATTCGTTCAAAACTTTTATCAAAAAAATTGTTCAAAGTAAATATTGAAACTAAAATATTTATGTATTTTATATGGTTTATAGTTTAATTTAAAACTATATATATTAATATTAATAATTAATTAAATTAGACTTTTTACTTATATAATTTTGTAATCATTTATATTTTGTCATAACAAAATTTTTAAACCATGGATCACAAAATTTGAATGTGAAGCTTTTAACAGTTTTAGTAATTTATAGTCATTTTTTTAAATTCAAAATATAACATATACAGAAAAATCTAAATTTTTATTATATGGTTATTGTGGTTGTTTAATTTATTTAATAGTTTTAAATTAAACAAATATGATATAAGATACACAAATTTTTTTTATCAAATCTTTATTATTCAAAATCATTAATCATCATATATATGTTAGCCACATTAGACAATTCCGTTTTGACCAAAAAAAAGAAGACAATTCCAGAAATTTTATTTAATGAAATAATAAAGTATATTAATAATGAATTTATTGTTAGTTTAATAAAAATTTATTATATAATTAGATGGACCATCATATTTCTTTAAAAATTCTAAGAATCATCATAGTGATGACACATGACTACAAAAAGAAGTTGTAATGCTTCTCAAATAATATATAAGAGATTATTAACAAGAAATTTTAATACTTGTGGCAAGTATTCCTTCTTTTTTTTACCAATTTCCATCTTTAGAGATCATTTTTGTAACATCCTTGTGAGCTTGACGAATACAAAAAGGCCCCCAAGAACATTTCATTCAATAGATACGGACACTCTAGTTAAGTAGTAAAAAGCAAATTACGACAAATGGGCCTTTTAGAATCAGACGGAGAGGGCGAGATTGTAGAACAGATCTAGCCCTAAACCCCACAAAGGCGACCGTTTGAACAAATAGCTTCCAATCGTAAGCGTCTCAAATTTTCTCGATGGACCCTATCGGAATCTCACGCACGCTCAAAGATCTCGGCAGTAAAAAGTCTGGTAAGATATATCCCTTACTCGAAATTGTTTGTAGTTTTAATTAGATTTCATCTGATCGATCTGTCACATTCGAATTCGTATATAAAGGTTGTTTAGATACTGATCGCATCTGATCAGTCATGCGGTATTAAAATGAATAGAGTCTAATTCGTTGTATATTTTCGCTGTCTGATTTTTCGTAAATTATCATTTTTGTGTAACGTGGCAGTGACATCCGTATGTGTCATGTTGGACACTGATGATATCCCAATCCCTGAACCGAATGAGATCCAAGAGAAAGTTAGAATCCATTTAAGGCAGGAAGGTTATCATGGGATGGTGTCAACCAAGGCTTTCTATAGTGATAAGAATCAGTTCTCTGATAAACAGGCTGAAGAATATTGCAACTATGGAATGAAGCCCATTTTACTTAGAGGTGAATTCAATTCATAACCTCTATTCTGTCCTTTTATTTTTTTATTGTTACTTAATATGTACGTCTCTGTTGATATGCTATGCCAGGGGATAGAGGTTCCAGAATCCGCATGATGCTAGTAGACATGGTTTTCTGGGTGGAGGCCCGTAGTAACGAACCAGTCTATGTCCTGGTAATCTCTAAAGACGAAAACTTAGAAAAAGACGCCATGTTCTCCACTGTTCGTCAACTTTTGGGAGAACACAGAGATTTCCATCTTACCGTTGCACAGCCTGATACCATCCTAGGCTTTCCATCTTAGCTGTTCAGAGTTCTCTCAACTTCGGTGTTTTGCTTTTATGAGCCCTCTGTAGTAATATGTTTTTTTTTTTTTTGGTAAAAATGTTAAAATATCATTACCAATTTTAATTTTTGACAGAATTACAGAGTAAACGAAAAACAGAAAATAAAAAACAACTACACTAACTAAACAACAACTCAAACTGAACAAGAAGGGGAAGATACAACCAGCTAAAAACCCACAAGGAACCATCACAGTCGGTACTAGTCGCTTGCCGCAAAAGGATGAACCGCAGTGAAATACGAAATTCTGAGCCCGGTAGAAATTGGCGTACCCAATGAACAGATTTTTATGATAGGTACACCTAAAAACAGCTTGCTAAAGACCTTCTAATTTGATTCCAACACGCAAAGACTGCTAGACCAGAGACCAAACACACCCACAAGCCAGCCAAGCTTTATTTCAAACAACAAACACAGGCTGCAAAGCAAACCTGAAACGACAAAATCTATACAAAAGAGGGTCGAGTGACAGCTACCATGTCCAGTAATATTTAGACAACACCGTTCATTTTAAGATGCTTTCCCGACTGTTTAAAACATAATCCATAACTATGTTTTATAATAAGCGCCTGCTACATTTCTTCTTCACTTTTCTTCTATTTTTTCATGTAATTTCTCTTATTTTATTGCTTTGGTTGTTAACCCTTTTGAAATAACACACACACACACAGTCTCCGTGCGAAACTGTTATAGCTATTTCCAACTGCTTCAAGAATCATCTCGACACCCGCTCCGTCTCTCTCTTTTTTCTCCCTTCACTCAACAACCGCTATAACCATTTTTGTAACATCCTTGTGGGCTTTATTTTCATTTAACGAATATAAAAAGGCCGTAAAAAACATATCCTTCAATTGACACGGACACGACACACAGTCTCAGTGCGGAACTGTTGTAAGTTGTAACTATTTCCAAAGGCTTCTAGAATCATCTCAACAACCGCTCTGCTTCTCTCTTCTTTTTTCTTTCATCACTCAAGACCTCCCAAAACTCAAAAATCAACAGACAAAAACATAAAAACAATGTTCGGCGTGGTCTTCCCGAATAGAAGTTTCCCAATGGACATCTCAACCTTCGTCCAAATCGACACTTTCCACTGGGTTCTCGACATGAACCACTTCGTTGGTAAGTCTTCACCTCCTCGTCTCCTCATCTTCCCAATAAAACCTAAATTAATCAAATCCAAAAAAAATCAATTTCCCCTCTCAGGCGAAGCATACGACCAAATCGGAGAGATGTGCATCTTCCTACTCAACAACTTCACTCTCCCACCGGACAAAGCACTAGCCGTCTACGTCCAATCCCCAGGATCCGCCTTCGCCTTCTGCGGCGCCGTAACCGTATCTCGACCCTCGGCGGTTTTGTCCCTTCAGTGGCCGGAGCCTGGAAGCGCGGCGCAGATGCAGCTCACGGCGGGGGATTCGGGTCCTTTGTCGGCGAAAATCGGTATCTCGGTGGAGGACGCGGCGTCGCTTCCGTCGTTGGATGTGGCGGCGGAGAGGAAAATCGAGCGGTTGGCGATGAGAGTTGGGGAGAATCTGTTTAATTTCATGCAGTCGTTTTGCGGCGTGGATGGGAGCAAGTTGGTTGTTCCGATGGATATATTGGATCGGTGGTTTAAGAAGTTTCAGGAGAGAGCTAAACGTGATCCTGGTTTTCTCAAAAGCTTTGCTTTGTAGAATGGTTTGGTTTTGTTTTTTGCGTCTTTTGATCTTGTCTTAACCTCAAAGCTTAGTTTTTTCGCTACTTGATTATGGGTTCTGTATAAGAAACTGTAGTTCGATTCAGTTTGCCAATGAGTAAAATATTTGCTAGCTTGTGAGTTACAGATCCATGAAATTGATGCTGTTTCAGATCTGGTTCTGTTCATGAGCAATGGAAAGTCTTACTTTAATCATTACTGGGATTCCCCACTTCGCTATCTTGACGGTTTTACTTATTTGATCTTGAGTTCTATACAGTGAATTGAAGAAGACTAGAAGAGTTTGTAGCCAATGAGAAACTGTGAGGGAATTAGTGTTCTTGGTTTGCATATAAATCACAGTTTCAGTAAGCGGATGCTGATTCAGATACCATCATGTTTCATAACGTAATATGCAAATTAAAATGTTATCTTTTAGTTTGATAAAGTAGATGAAAGTTGAAGAACAAAACAAATGTTTGCTTGCTTGCTTGCTTCCGTGTAATAATGCTTGGTTGAAGCTGCTGATGTCATGGAAGCCTATTCCTTCTTCTTCTTTTTCGGACACAGTTTTTGCCATGAAACCAACATGACTTTTTATGATTCGAACCAGAATTGTGGCAAAACACTTGTGAGTTTATCGCAAAGGTTCGTTGGTAGCTTGTAGCACGTCATGGCATAGATTGCCATTGTCGATCCAATGGAATTAGTGAGTACTCCCTTACCCCTTCGCGACAAAGCTTTCAGGAACCATCCATTGACCCTCTGCCCTGTCCCGAACAAAGTTAAGGAGTTTTTTTTTATTTATTTGAACCATCCATTGACCCTCTGCTTTCATGCATTATCCTCCTTTTTTATCAATGCCCAATGTACTTTTGATTCTGAGCTTCATTGACTTCTGCACTTTGGATCCAAAGACTTATCGTATGCAAATAACATAAGATGGTCATCGTTTTCAAGTCTGATGCATGGCTATTTTAAGGTTTTTCAAGTTGTTCAGGCATAAAAACCGGAGTTTCTGTCACATCCAAATTCTATTGCTCTATTTTTCAAACTCATTAAATTCTTATTCTTTCCCTTTTTGTACTAACAAGTAACACATTTTAAAAATCAAATTAATATTTCAAAAAGAAAATTGAAAGAAAACCTAATTTGGAAAAAGGAAGATTTTAATATTCGGGACACTTGTGACCGGTTCGACCATATGAATCTAACCGAGAAGACAACAAAAAAAATTGTGAGATTTCGGCTAGGCCAGCATACTTTTCTTTTTTTTCTTTGCGTAAAAAGGAAAGATTTTAGAAAAAGACATATATCAAAAGAGAAGAGGAATTTAAAAAAAAAAAAACCCTAAATCCACCGAAACCAGGAACCCCCAAGCCGTTTAAAAGCCTATCGCCTCATTACAACGAACTACGCTTCTTCATCTTCCTCGGCTGTAACTCTTCCTTGTCTCGGTATGTTATCTTATTCAAAGGTTTCTGCTTTCGCTTCTAGATCTTTAAAAAAAATCTCTTCTTTCAAAGCTGTTGTTGATCTCTGTTGTGTTTTTCCTTTAAGTTGCCCATGCTTATGTTTTTTTTGCTTCTCGAATTGAGACTTAGCTTTGTACGATTAGGTAATTGTTGATCTCTGTTGATGCTTATGTATATGTCCGACAGGTTTTACAGTTGGATTCAGATCTCAGCTTGTATTTTTTACTCGATAACTAGCAGCAATTATGGATGATTGGGGTAAGATTATGCTTTCTTTTATTCTTTATTGTGTGTTTCTGATTATAACTATCTCTAATCACATTACAAACATTGATTCACTTGCATCTTATTGGAGTTTTGATTGCTTATAGTTTTTATTTTAATGATTTCAGAGGATGAGCAACTTGCACCAATTCCAGCTAAAGTTGAGCTTAAAAGCAACTGGGACGACGAGGATGTAGATGAGAATGATATTAAGGACTCTTGGGATGACGATGATGATGTTGACGAACCTGCTCCTGTTAAGCCTGCTACGGAGAAGACTCCTCCTAAGAAAGCAGCATCCAAAGCTGTTGAAAAGAAGGGTAAAGCAGCCGATGTTCCAAAACAAGCACCAAAGGAAGAGCCTTTAGATCCCATCTCTGAGAAACTTCGCATGCAGAGGTATATAAACCTTCTACTTTTTCAGTTTTTTGTCTTTGTTGAGACAGAGATTTTATAAATAGACCAAAGGCTGTGTGTTCTTATACATTATGTTCTTTCTCTCACAGGCTTGTTGAAGAAGCTGACTATAAGGCAACTGCTGAGCTATTTGGAACGAAGGATGAAGAGAAAAAACTTGATGTGTTCATCCCCAAGTCTGAAAGCGATTTTTTGGAATATGCTGAAATGATTTCTCATAAGCTTAAACCATATGAGGTATGTTTGCATAGCCTTTCTTCTCCTTTGCTTAATAGGAAACGCTTGTTGAGCTTATATTTTGGTTTCTGTTTGCAGAAAAGTTATCATTATATTGCGCTACTCAAAGCAGTCATGAGACTTTCCGTGACCAACATGAAGGCAGCAGATGTTAAAGATGTTGCTTCCTCCGTTACAGCTATAGCAAATGAAAAACTCAAGGCAGAGAAAGAAGCTGCTGCTGGCAGAAAGAAGACTGGTATGTCCATTGACACTCGCCTTTTAATTTTTGGGTTATATATTTGTAGATTTCGTTATTCTGAAGTTGAGTGTGAATCCTTTTTTTTTTGTGATGATCAGGTGGGAAAAAGAAACAACTGATTGTAGATAAGGCCAATGACGATCTAGTGGCTGGTCCTTATGATGCCATGGACGATTTCGACTTCATGTAGATTATAAGAGCTTTTTTGAGGGATTGCAATTTGGATTGTCCGGAGTCCATATCATCATTAAAAGTTTATTATTTCTGGAAATATACTTGGAAAAAATATTGATTTATGAGTATTGGTCAGTTTGGTCTGGAGTTATTCTCTCAAATGTCGTGTTTTGATTTTGTTTTTGAACTAATATTTTGAATCAAATTGAAAGTCGTATAAATTTGACATTGTTCTGAAGATGATACGATTAATCTCTTGATGAGTGATTCTGTTATCTTATTTCCCAAGCATGTTTCATTCCATGGTTGCTATGATTCTCTGAAAAGAGCAGTGTTCTTTTTACAATATTCAGGTTTCAAATTGTTTTGCAGCATGCAAAAGATCGGTTTGATTTTTACATGTATATCATCTGATTAAAGAGTTTTTAACATTGCAATTGGTTGGTGGGCATTACATTAGGGTATACTATTTTATGAACGTTTATTTTTTGTTTAAGCTAATCTTCCCACAAAACGAAGAAACTGCTAATTTTTTATTGGGTCCCTCCATTAGAGGTAGTGTTTTCTTTTTCGACTCTTCAAAGCTCTACGCATGTCGCTGTCTTTGCTCCTGGTTTTCTCTCTATCACCACTCTCTTATATCTCGCCGAAGACTATATCTTTGATGGTCTTGATGCGCTCGGAGACCTTGGATGGTACGCAATCCGAGCAGCCCTTGTAGCCAACAACTTTGAGCTTCCCAAAACAGTCACGGCCTCTCTAGGCACTGTCCTGAACTAGTCAGGAGTGATTCTCTCGTGTGGAGCGTTTCTGAGCCTGGGAAGACGGACGAACTGCAACCATATACGGCTCTTTCTTGGCAAACCTAACAATTGAGATATCAGCCATTGGAACAAAAGGCTTAGTTCGTGTTGACGACTTTGTTATACCGTTCCAAGAGACCGAAGCATCGTTCACCACGTGCACTAAAGCTTGGTTCAATAAGCCCGTGACCGCGTGGGTTAATCCTCCGAGTGAACAAACGGTTAAGACAGAGCTCCCGCAAGAGGCGTGAATGGTGAAAGAATTTGTCAGGCTGGTTGGAGAAATGAAGGACAAATGTGCAAAGCCTGTTGGGTTTTGGCCAAGCATTAGCCGGAAGACACAGCTGGTGGTTGATGCTGTTAAAGAGTCTATTGATGAAAACTATCAACAGATTAGTCGCTTTAATCGTTGAAGAAAAGGGCCTCAAAGTAGACATTATATTTTCCTGTTTCCGAAAACTTTGTTGCATTTCCGTTTTTTGGGGCTAAAATGACTAATTGTTAGACCATCTTTATCCCGGGTTATTAGGGAGTTTCTTAAATCGGAGGTCCCACAAAAACCATAACAACTGATGACAAAAGTAACTAAATAAGGACTGATTTTAGTTAAGTTTTTGTACTGTTTGCGGGTTCCACCGATACGTGGTGGCGCACGATTAGTTTACTTTTTTAAAAAAATTTAGTCAAAAAAAAAAATAAAAAATTAAAACTAAGAAACTGTGAAACGGTTTAGCTTCAAAGATGCTCTTATGTCTCCAAGGTTTTGTTTTATGAATATGACCAGAAACTTTTGCAGCTAATGTGATCAATTTTTCTCTGACTCAGACGTTTGAAATTAGTTTGGCATATCAGAATTTAAATTTGTGATAAATATTAATATTCAACTATTATAAATAATATTTATACATGGTTTATTTTATTTAATTTTTGATTCCATATTTCTCACAGACTATACAATACATAGAACAATAGATTACATCGTCGGATCTCTTGTAGACGGTCTTGTCTTCGCAACGTTTATGACATCGTTTGCATGTGTACCGTGTGGGCAGATCATTGCAAAGAATATCGTATTTTCCTTCATTAAGTATAACCGATTTACAAGGTAACAAATACATGTTGTTCCCGTGTAAGCATTCGATATGGAGTTGGATGTCACAATCACTGCACGTATATATTCCATTCTTGGGTAGTATTTCTTTTTCACAGACATCACACCAGTGTTGACCATTCGAGTCTTCTTCATATGAAAATATGAGAGGATGTTCATCATGCTGGTACTTGAACTTCATTGGTAGAATTGCACAGCGAAAACAAAACACAAAATCACATTCTCCACATTCTAAACGGATCTTTTCAGTTTTCTTACAAATCGAACAAATTCTTTCAGATCCAGGTTGAGATGGTAGGAACAAAAGATGTGGATGACATTGATGATTAAGTGGTACAGATACAGCTGCACAATTCACGTCTAATGTGAAAAGACAATTGGCCATTTGACACACATACCTGAAATTATTGCATACACGAAAGCAAGCTGAACACCCAAACGTAGTTTGTAGATTTTCCTCTTGTAAGAAGAGAGGGTGAGGATGCAACACATGTTGTTTTTTAACTGGAAGATACGCACATACTTTGTGGAGAACAAAATCACATTCCAAGCAATTATAAATGTCACCTTCATAAATCCGAAATGCGCATGCTTGACAGTGTTTGTTAATCTTATTTGTTTTCTCAACTTCTTTGAGGAGTCTCATATGATGTTTATGACTGAAATGTTTTATAATTCCATCACTTATCTCTTCAAACGGCATAATGCTTTCAAATATTTCTTCTGGTTCTCCTTCAAGTTCTTTTCCATCCCATACATCTTTATGTATAGCACACTGGGAATGAGCAACATAATAACAACCTTTCACGCAAGAATATCCTCCATAATTTTGGTTTATTTTTTTCCGACAAATTCCGCAAAACCATTCTCCAGAAAGAAACGAAGAAGTGAAAGAGAGGCGATGTTCATGACGAGAAATTTTTATGACGTATGGTGAATATATACACTTTTTATGGACTACATAATCACATTGATGACATACATAAATAAAGTACCTTCGATCATGCAAAGCACAAACATCGCAAGTCATGGAGGCTTCTCGAGGAATGTAGTAGAGTGTATGTTCATGCCTTTTCTTGTGGTCTATTGTAAGGAGTAGCGGTTTTCTCGCACAATCCCGACAAATGCTAAAATTACATATAAAACAATAGTAAAAGTGAGTTTTATAAGTGTAACAACAATAGCATACTTTGTTTGGTACCACTGTTGCAAATACGAGAACTTGGAGCGGATGTTTAGGATGATAAGGATTGTTGGTCATCGGTTTGATACACTCTTTATGAAAACCAACAGTGTTGTTTTTAGAAATCCTCTTATCGAACTCTTCGCATAAATAATAGCCTGTGGTGCTATCTAACTGACGCTCGCAAAAGTTGCATGGAAATTCTTTATCTTTGTTTTCTTCGTTGCGGCACCATACAAGCGGATGGGTATTATCTGAAGGCGGGGACTCCTTATCGTTTTCTAGACCGGGAAAACCGAACAATACAATTGGTGAATCTTTGAATCGTGCTGAACGAAACTCTTCTTTGTTTCTGTATCGTGGACGAGTACAAACGATAACAGTTGGAGAATGCTGAATTAAGTCCATGGTTGGAACCAGTTTGATACGGGGAATGGTGGTTATGAAGTTACAATGGATCAATTGTTTAAGAAAGTAGAATATAATGTACATTGGATAAAGTAATATATTTATAGGTGTCGGAATGTTTTATTGCAATGATTCTTAAATTGTTGTAATACATGTTTAGATTTCACACGTAAAGTACTAATGCCATGATTCTATTCGTTCCTCCATTTAACATTTTTAATAACCTTTCTTCCGAAAGAAGAGCCCGAAAGAAAGGTTAGACAGACGAACGAACACATATTCTATATCTTTTTCTTCCACATACATTGCGAAAGCAACCGACTGTGCATTCTTACGATTACTAATTAAAAAAAGAGAAAAAGGAAATTGCATTGTATATCAAAGAAATAATCATAATTAACTAACCAATCCAAATAAAAAGTTTATATAATATAATAGGTTTATGTTTATTTCACATTATAAATTTTTTTACCATATTTCTGAGATTATATCGAATACCACTTTGCTGATAATCTTATAACATAAAGTAGAAGGTTATTCTCTTTTCCTCTTGCCACCTCATCAAATAGTGCAAGGAGGAAGCTACACCTGTCCCATAAATTAAAACACACCGTTTCATTAACTTGGCGATGGATTGATACGGGCTTATATATGCGTTTTAGCTTTTAAGCCTTTTGTGTGGATAAAAAGACTAGCCGGCCAGCCCAGTAGAATTCGACGCAATGCCGTCAACCCTATCTCTTCTCTTCCTCCTCCATGGCTGCTTCAGCTTCATCCCTCGCTCTCTCCACCTTCTCCATCTCCAAACCTGCCTCCACTTCCATCCTACCTCTTCCCTCTCCTTCGAACTCAACTCCCAATCCATTTCCCTCTCCATCTTCGCTTCATCTGCCGCGTCTCGCTTCGTCCGCAACGTCGCGGTTACAGACGACTTCAACGTAGAAGAAGAAGGGAACATTTTCTCCGATGAGGCTCCGCCGCCTCCGCAGCAGGAGCAATCCTTCTCTGCTGACCTTAAACTCTTCGTCGGCAACCTTCCCTTTAAGTCAATAGTGCTCAGCTCGCTCAGCTCTTCGAAAGCGCCGGAAACGTTGAGATGGTTGAGGTATGAAAGAATCATTCTTTATGCTTTTTGAAGTGGTTTGTGTTATTGTCATAATGGGGATTCCGACAAGAGACAAAGATTGATTCTTTTTATTTTTGTTAAGTTGAGATTAGTTCAGTTGTCTCTGTAGTTAATGTTATGTTGCAATGGGATTCCGCAGGAGACAAAGATATGTTCTTTTTTGTTGTTGTTGAGTTGAGATTAGTTCATTTGTCTTTGTTAGGTGATCTATGACAAAGTGACATGACGAAGCAGGGGTTTCGGGTTCGTGGCTATCTCTTCTGTGTCTGAAGTTAAGGCAGCTGCTCAGCAATTCAATGGCTATGTAAGAAGATATCTCTCTCTTAATCTGTTCTATGCTGATAAGGGTTTTGTTAGATGAGTGAAAAACTTTAAACTTTATGGGTGGTTTTAATAAAAGTCGAAGCCTTTCTCTTCTCTTCCTCATCTTAGTAGCTCTTAAATGGTTTAGTGATTTAAGCCGATGTCTTTGGCAAATACTAATACTCAGTTACCAGGTTAGGAACGTGTTAATCTGTATTTTTTTTCTAACGTCTTATTGTATCGAAAGGTTTCGACTTTTACCAAAACCACCCATAAAGTTTAAAGCTTTTCACTCATAAAGTTTAGATCTTATTGTATCGATGTATAATCAAACTAAACCTAACCTTTGTAGACATCATAGGGGCTGTACGAGACATCAACATTACTTTTAATGATCAGACTTGGACAGCTCAACACATTATGATTAACAGGTGCGATGATTGATTCATAATAGGTATGTGTTTACATAATTTATATTCGAAGTCTAATATGGAACTACACTTAGTTGCAGTTCTACAACTGTTTCTCTAAGTGTTTTTGATGCACAAGCGGACCAGCTAAAACAAAATATCTTGGCCATCGGTGTGGCAAAGGTGATCGTCGCAACCAGCATTAACCCCAAGTTTGTTGGAGGTAACATTCGGTGTGGCAAAGGTGATCGTCGCAACCAACATCAACCCCAAGTTTATAGGGGGCAAGCATTTTTTTATTTATTTCCACTCCAAATCATATGCTTATGTACATTAACAAATATAAATAAATTTAATTTTTTCTTTAGGTCGACTATACCTGGATGCTACTTCTGGGATCCATTTTTACTTTGACCATGAGGTGGCCGCAAGCCAGAGACTATTTCAAGAGTACTCATCTTATTACTCACATGTCTAAAAATAATCTACACATGTCTTTGTTCATATCTGATTATATACAATATGCAGGTTGTATTCAAAACCCGAGAAGGACACTACCAGTGCGAAGCAGTACCATGGTGTAAAGAAGCTCGAAAAGGTTTCACTAGGAGAGTTGAACAACTATGTTCTGGAGTCACCCCCACAAGTAAGGTTCTGATAATTTTCTGCCTCAGCCTCATGCTTCTGTGGACTAAGACCAAAATTCTTTAATAACTGCAGGCCCTTGAGTTTCTATGCAAAGCCAAGATCGCATCACTGGAAACTACAAACGGATGGTGATACATCTCCTGTGCTAAATGCTCCAAGAAGCTCCAGCGAGGGAACTCTTCATTCACATGCCCTACATGTTTTAATGCCAGTGTTGTTGGAGTTGTCAGGTTCGGTTCACATATCTATATTAAACTTGCTCATTAAAAACAGCCTTTTGTTATTTGTGCCAACTATTTGGAAAAAAAAAACACAATCGCAAGGTATCGTGTTGAGCTGCTGGTGTAGGCGGGTGATGATAAATCTCTCTTTGTAGCATTCGACTCAGCTATGACTAAGCTGACAGGAATCAGGGCTGCAGAAGTTGTGATGGAGGTGATTGAAGCTTCAAGTTATGTACAAGCTCCATCAATTTGACATATCTTGATTAAAACAAAACACAAAATTGTAGATTGGATTAGTGAAAGTTTTATCTTCACTTACCATTGTTCCTTAGATTTCTTATACTAACTTTTTGTTTTTCATATAAAAGAAAGCTGAGATCTCGCATTTTATGAATTTGAAAGAACTCAAAATGCCTTGACTCTCAATCGAAAACGGAAAAAGAAAAGAGAACATCTAAAAATGCATTTAAGGTTCATTGTGCAGGCGTTGTTGGAGAGGAATATTAACAGTGGGACTGCATTTTCATCAAACTATTGTCCACCACCTGCTGAGTTTTAACCCAATCGAGCTTTAGTGACAGCAGTAGCTATCTACTGCAGTCTTAGGAATCCAGAGCACTTAGATGGTTCCAAAATAATTATTACCTAAACATGTTTTTTAAACAACTAAAAATAAATAAATTTGTGAATATTAATAAAATTTATATTTTCATTTTTTAAAACTATTCTAAGAGAACAAACTTAATAATATTATTTTCATAAAGAGCGTATGTCACATTATTTTAATTTTAAATTTCAATAGCTGACATATGTTGTTTTCAAAATTTTGTTTGCTATTTAAATTATGTTTAAAATGATTTTTAACATATTTTTCTAACAAATAAAAAACTGCTATATAGATAAGTTGTTTAATTTAAAAAGTATGCCATTAATTAGTGTCACTACCACATGAGGACATATTTCTACACCACATTTATATGTAAATATCCTCTTAAAGTGAAATGGTCTAGCAACTCTTTTGTGGACCTTTTGGCTAGAAAATCATGTAAACAAACGTGAAATAACCAAACAAAAATAATAATTCTCACTTACTATCAAATTTAAACCATTTTATATATAGAAAGAAAAACAGTTACATAGCTTAATATAGGATTTAGTAAACATAAAATACAAAAACAATATGAAAAAAAAATTAGAAACATTTTAAAGTATCAATCTAAATTATACTCCCTCCGTTTCATAGTAGATGAAGTTTTAGCTCTTTGCACACAAACCAAGAAATTTATTTTCTCCAAAAATTATTGAAAATACATTTTTAAACTAATTTATTTAATTATAAAAAATAGTAATAATACAATTGGCTACACAATTTTGATAAATTTAAAGTTACCTAGATATGAGAAAACATAATATATTGTAATACAAAAACAATCACCTAAAAATCATATATATTGAAACGAATGGAGTATAAATGATCGTTTGAAAGTATGTTAAACCAAAATAAATTTTGTCTTGGAATATGCACATAAAATTTAACTTTTTTATGGATTCCAAAATAGTTAATCTTTCAAGTAAAAGCGATATAAATTTTATCGTGACATCATATAATCATACAAAACAACTAAATTTATAAAGATTTTTAAAAGTTGTAAAAAAATTATAAAAAGTGTTAAAAATCCATCATCCCAAATTATAAATAAGGAGAGTTCAACTATATGGAAGAAAAAATAATTTATATCTATCTTCATCGTTTTTATTGTTAGATGAATATTTATTGTTTTCATTAAATATAACCTTATTTTAAATATTAAATTATCTACATTTAAGAAGAAAACATTAAAATAATACTGTTCATTTACAAAGAACTAAAAAAATATTTAATAAAAACTGTAAAAACTAAGAAACAAATAGAAAATAAAAAATAAAACTAATATATTTACATAATATTTTTAAAATATAATTGGAGATTCAAAAGACGTGGATTACTTATGCATATAAGGTATCTGCTTTACATCTATGCAATGGGCTTAAACGAATTGAAATTTTTGAAAAAAATTATAATTATATATTTAAGTGTTAGTTTATAATATAAAAAAATAAATTTACACTTTACTGTTTTTAGTGTTTTGGATTCAAAATTATCAAAAATATACAATGAGAGCACCACATACATATCATCTACCCAATATATATGTTCTATGATGTAATCTATTAATAAACCAAACATAATTAATTTTAACATATATAATCTCTTCACAACCTTTAACATTCTCAAAACAATAAACATTATTGTCATTTCTCTTGCAAAAGCTTACATAACATATACACAAAATATATACAATTACATACTTATATATATCACATATAAAGCACATTCCGCGCGTAGCGCGGACCTACCCTAGTATATATTAATTTATCTTTTTGTACATTTGTTATCAAAAAATGGTCTGAAATAGCTTAGATGATAGTCATTTTCATAAATACTTTAAATTTAAGATGAAAAAGACTAAATTGACCTTCTTAAATCATTTCTAAGCGATTATAAATAATATATTTACAAATTCAACTCTACTCCCAAAATATTAAACTCTAAACAATAATCATTAAACCATAAATTCAAATTGTTAAAGTATTTTTGGTTGAGTATACTTTGGAAAAATGGTAGTGAACTTATGGTATTTCAATTAATTTCTTATTTTATAATGATTTTAGAACTTAATTTGGTCACTTTAACATTTGAAGGCTGCTAAAGAACAATAACTAAAATAAAAACTATTCAGGAGATTTGACCTTTGTTATTTGGGAGAATTTCAATTTTACCATAAATTTTATACCGCTTTTCAAATTTATTTTTAAAATTTAATAATTTTCAGAAATCTCTTAAATTTTTGATAAAAAAACTAAACCTCACTTCCTAAATACTAAAACCTAAATAATAATCATTGAACCCTAAACTTAAATGTTAAAATATTTTTGATTGGGTGTATTTTTGAAAAGTGGTAGTAAATTGGGTATTTTAAGCAATTTTTCAATAATAATAATCACTAAACACTGACCCAAATGTTAAGATTTTTTTTTTTTTGTAATTGAGTGTATTTTTGAAAAGTGGTAGTCAATTTGTGTTATTTTAAGTAATTTCTCAACAGTGATTTCTAAAAACTCAAATGATAAGATTTTTTTAGTTGAGTGTATTTTTGAAAATTGATAATTAACTTGTGATTTTTTAAGCAATTTATCTTTCTATTTTATATTTTTATTAAAAAAATCTGTGAATATACAGATTAGGCTCGCGGATTTTAACCAAATTGAATTCACCGAACATAACCAAAATTTCGGTTAGTTTGATTAGTTTGGTAATAAATTTGTTTTAGTTCAACAAGTTTATAAAAAAACTTATGTCTTCGGTTCGGTACTTCAATTCGGTAATCGATTAGTCTTTTAAAAAATTGTTAACTAAATTTTAAATCGAGTTAACTGAATCGCTTAAAATTTCAAACCCAAATAACTGAACTAACCGAAATTATTCAAAATTACTTGAATTTAAACACATTTTTAACCGAAAGATAATCTAAAGAAGAAACTTGGGTTAGTTTTAATAAAATTGAAAAAATTAAACTATCCAAATACCAAATTGAACCGAATCAAACTTTTACGATTTAACTGACGAGATTTAACGCATCATCTTCTCTTTTTTCTTTTTCACCAACCCTAAAGACGCCTTTCACCAGCGCAATAAAAAGCCTTCACCTCCTTTTTTTTTGTCTTCATTTTCTTCCTCCTCTCATTCTTCATCCCGCCGCCTTCTCTGTCTCTCGAACCAGCTCAGGTAAGCATGATTTTTATCCTTCTTCGCCTTTCTTTGTCATCGTACCAGACTTCCTTCACGTTTCCTTTTCATCGTTTAACCTAGAACCATCTTGATTTCATTGCTACTATATATCTGCAAATGGTCTCGTATAATCGATTTCGAGATTTCTTCGTTCTCGTGTTATGCTGTTGATTGTTGTTTAATTTCGTTAGATGTCAGCAATGGATCAAGACACAGGGATGTTCAAGGTCCAGCAAACCATAGGAAGCGTCCTGTGCTGCAAGTGCGGCGTCCCCATGCCTCCCAACGCAGCCAACATGTGCGTCAACTGCCTCCGCTCGGAAGTGGACATCACCGAAGGCCTCCAGAAGAGCATCCAAATCTTCTACTGCCCCGAGTGCGGCTGCTACCTCCAGCCCCCCAAGACCTGGATCAAAGCCCAGTGGGAGTCCAAAGAGCTCCTCACCTTCTGCATCAAACGCCTCAAGAACCTCAACAAAGTCAAGCTCAAGAACGCCGAGTTCGTCTGGACCGAGCCCCACTCCAAACGTATCAAAATCAAGCTCACCGTTCAAGCCGAGGTCCTCAACGGAGCTGTGCTCGAACAGTCTTACCCCGTTGAGTACACCGTTAGGGACAACCTCTGCGAGTCTTGCTCGAGGTTTCAGGCCAATCCTGATCAGTGGGTTGCTTCTGTGCAGCTCAGGCAGCATGTCTCTCACAGGAGGACGTTCTTTTACCTCGAGCAGTTGATTCTCAGGCACGACGCGGCGTCTCGAGCTATTAGGATCCAGCAGGTTGATCAGGGGATTGATTTCTTCTTTGGGAATAAGAGTCATGCTAATAGCTTTATTGAGTTTTTGAGGAAAGTTGTTCCTATTGAGTATCGTCAGGACCAGCAGTTAGTCTCTCACGATGTTAAGAGTAGTTTGTATAACTACAAGTACACTTACTCTGTTAAGATATGTCCTATCTGCCGTGAGGATCTTATCTGCTTGCCTTCTAAAGTCGCTAGCGGGTTGGGGAACCTCGGTCCGCTTGTTGTGTGCACGAAGGTTTCTGATAACATCACTATCCTTGATCCTAGGACCCTGAGGTGTGCGTTCTTGGACGCGAGGCAGTACTTTAGGTCCGGGTTTCGATCTGCGTTGACCAGCAGGCAGCTTGTGAAGTACTTTGTGTTTGACGTGGAGGAACCTGTCGGCGAAGCGACTGTCGGAGGACAAAAGTACGCTCTGTCCTATGTCCAGATCGCGCGTGAGTCGGACCTTGGGAATATGTTCTACGTCCAGACTCATCTAGGACATATCCTGAAGTCAGGAGACCAAGCTTTAGGGTATGACATCTACGGTGCGAATGTGAACGATGATGAGATGGAGAAGTATCGTTTGAGTGTGAAGAACGGGCTTCCTGAAGCGATTTTGATCAAGAAATGCTATGACGAGCAGAGAGAGAGGAAGAGGGGGAAGCCACGTGCGTTCACGACTAAGAAGCTTCCGATGGAGATGGATGAGTCGAGAGGAGGGAGAGTTGATCCGGAGAAGATGGAGAATGAGTATGAGGAGTTTTTGAGGGATCTTGAAGAGAATCCTGAGCTGAGGTTTAACATATCTTTGTACAAGAACAAGGATTATCAGGAGTCTGAGACTGCTTCGATGACTGATGGTGAAGGTGCACCGACTGTTCCGATTGAAGAGTTGCTTGCTGAGCTTGAGCTTAGTGAAGCGGAGGAAGAAGGCGATGATGAAGAGGACATGGATGAGTAGTTTTCCTTTACCAGACACTCGAGGATTGGGTTTGATATGGTTCTGTGTTTTATTTTACTTGCTCTTTTGTTTTGTTAAAATTTTGTTCTGAATGTGAGCTGATTGATGTAAGCTCAACAGTTTTTGTTTTAGCTACTTATCTGTCTGAAACTGTTATGGCTATAATACTTTGTTTGAATCTTAGATTTTTGAACGTGCTGAGAGTTGCTAACTTCAGTGATTACTTTGTTTGATAACTAAGCAACGCCAGAGATAAAAAAATTACTTGCAGAGTGAAATTGAACAGTTTAATCAAGAACAGAATGTATTAGTTCAGCCAAAGCTCAAAATGCATAAGGTAACGTAGAAGGGTCGCTTGGCACCATTGAAGATCTTTCTATATCAGTTACATCTCATCAAACTAGTACCCTGATAACAAAGGATAAGCAATGGTTAGTAGTTACATGAGTCCATGGGAACTCTGTGAAACATTTTTCAAAGTACATTTCCAATTTGGGAATGTCCAGTCTTCTGACATTTGTTAATTTTGAAGATTTTAAACCTATTAGGGTAATTTAGCTCCAACGATGTTGATTTCTTAAATACATGTTAAAAATACTAGATCAATTGAAAGCAGATCCAAAATCTGTGAAATTTTGCAGAAACGATAGTACATTTGATATAAATTTTCAAACTTAGAAGCATCCAAAATTAAATGGTGCTAACCAAGCCAATCTTCGTCGCTATTATCAATGCAGTGTAAGAGAAACAAAAGGGCTCACATTCAAATTCATTCTCTCTTAACCCTTTCATTGAAATGTCTTCTGAGTTTGGGAACAAAGGCAAGTTGCTTTTACACTTGACAAAACACAGTCTTTTAAGTTAAAGCATGTCAAAAGAGCTCAAAACTGTAATAATAAAACATGTCTTTTCTTGTTGTGTATTCAATTAGGCCACCTTGGCAACTTTCCTCTGCTCGGTTTGACCAGACAAAGGACATTGCATCTCAGTCCAACTAATCGGAACCATTGTTTCACCTGTACCAATCACCACATTACTTAAACATCATATCATACGATAACCAAAAGAAGTACCTGTACAGTAGCATATTCTATTTCCATAACAACTATGTCTTTACACTTCGATGGATAACAAAAAAAACTGAAAAATGTGACAGATCAGTTATACAGTTTACCTGCAGCACTCTCAGCAGAGACCACACCAAGCTCATTCTTAGCAGTTGACAGATAGTAAGCCCGTGAGTCACCAAGAGACAGCTTTTTTTTTTAAAAAAGTCAATGTTAAGGCAACTTCATATGCTATCTACTAATATAAGTCACCAAGAGACAGCTTTATAGAGAATGTGCAAATCATAGCGGCTCAAAAAAAGGATACAACCATAGCTCTAACAATGTCACCAGGACGGAAAGACTGATGAATCTCAACTTTGTCAATCTCTGTTTCTCTAACATCTTGTTGCCTGTGTAAAGAAGCACAACCACAAGTTAGACTGATGATGCATACAACTAAAAGTAAAAGAAGCTCCATAAAATGACCTGATTACGCCAGCAAATTTTTCACGAACGGCCTTTGAACCAACACACAAGATATCAACAGAAGCCATACGAGCCATAACTTTAGTAACCCTAGCTAAGACAAGAGAACCAGGCTCGGGGATAAGTCCATGCGCCTTGTGACCCGTAACTTCCACAGTAGCTCTCTGCATTATAAGAAGCTATTTAAATGAGCATTTTTATATAGTTCACTTCACTAATCAGTGAAAGAAGAGGACATACCTGGTCAAGAGAATCTGGAAGAGGAGAAACAATGTGGCGAGATCCTGTGAGGGAAGCGTAGATGGTATTGTCGTTGACGTAAGCTCCTTTGCCGGGTTTTAACTCGGCCGCATTACCGAGCACGTCTCCAGGCGTTACCATCTCTGTCATTCTCAATTAATTGGTTTCGATTGAGACTGTGAACAAACAATGCAGAATCAATATCTAAGCTATTAGTTACAATATTATCCGAAAAATAAACCTATGAATTATATAATTTACTAGAATCTTATATTAAAAACAATGATAGATTAGCCTTCTTGAAGCAGACTCAAATACGTAGCAACTTTTGGAATCGTACCTGTTGATAACGAGGAAGGAAGATGAGCACAAAGGTAAAGAAGGGTTTATGATGGGTTTTTTCAAGAGGCAACACACAGATTAAGTGAAGCACAGAGGTTTAATGACTTTTTTTTTTTTGAAATCCCTATTTTGGACGGTCTAGATCTGATCATGCCTGCTTTTGATGATACACAAGCTAGGCGATTGACGGGTTTTTGAAACCAATGGCCCAATATATAATTTGTTTGGGTCTGGCCCAATATAAATTTACGTAATAATGATTTAATAGATTTTCTTTCGGTGTATTCTCACATATTCACATTTCTTTCACTTACATTTTAATTACTTTGGAAACTTTCATTGCTATAAATAATTATATGTAATATGGAAAAATATAATAAAAATACAAAACAGAAACAATTTAAAATGTACATATTACTAAAGAAATTATCCAAAATCATCTTTATTTTTATTTATTTTTAAACACACACATGAAATAGATATATTTTCAGATACTTTTAGCGGGATGGTTTCGATGGTAGCTAGGTTGGTGACAAAAACACGTTTTGAACACGGTATTTTTTTTTAACCAAATCGTTATATTTTGGAAACTACAATGTAGTTTTGGAAACAATATATACGTAGTTTGACTATTGTTTAATAATTAGCCAAGATTTGTAGAGTCAACAAAATGGCAATCAATAATAATTACAGAAATTAGCCAATATTTTTAGAGTCAACATATGGCAAACAATACAATTACTGAAATCAGTCAATGGCAATCAGTAACGATTAGTTACCTAAAATTAGTCAATGATTTATATTTAATACCATAAAGCAAGATTACATTGTTTCGAAAAAGAAAGATTACATTGTTCGTTCGAAACCCCTATAAATACATTTCGCCTCAAGTCCAACTACTCAGAGTCGTTTCATTTTCTCATCACTTTTTTTTGTTCAAATCCTTTGCTCACCTCCATGGCTCCTATTGCTGTCGGCGATGTTGTACCAGAAGGAACTATCTCCTTCTTTGATGAGAATGACCAGCTTCAGAGCGCCTCCGTTCACACTCTCGCCGCTGGTAAGAAGGTCATTCTCTTCGGTGTCCCTGGTGCTTTCACTCCCACATGCAGGTAAACTTTTTCATTTAGTTTTATTTCACTTTTCTGCCGTAATACATTAGATTTGATATTTTTTATTTGTTTTTTCTCTTGTTTTAGCATGCAGCATGTGCCTGGATTCATTGAGAAAGCAGAGGAGCTGAAATCGAAGGGTGTTGATGAGATCATTTGCTTCAGCGGTAAATATTCTTCGTTGTGATTTGATTCCATGCAATTTGATTCTTTCTTTTAAACAAATATTAGATTGTTATATATATATATATATATTAGCTGTTTGGTTTAATATTATTAATGAAATTGTTTTGTTGTAGTGAACGATCCGTTTGTGATGAAGGCATGGGGAAAGACATACCCTGAGAACAAGCACGTGAAGTTTGTGGCTGATGGTTCAGGAGAATACACACAGCTTCTTGGACTCGAGCTTGACCTCAAGGACAAGGGTCTTGGTGTTAGGTCAAGGAGATTTGCTCTGTTGCTCGATAACCTCAAGGTGACTGTGGCCAATGTCGAATCCGGTGGCGAGTTCACGGTTTCCAGCGCTGATGATATCCTCAAGGCTCTCTAAGAATCTCTTATCATTTTGCTTGTTCTATTTCTACATTTCTGTACGTGAATCCGCTAAATCTCTAGCCTGTTTTCAGACAAGAAACATGCATAATAAAGCGGTTTGAGTTTATTAATTATAATTTGCATTTTATTCTGGACTTTGAGATGGACATATACCTTCTATTTCATTAAACGAACCAAATTGTTAGGCTTCCACTAGCACACAAAGAGCATGAATGTTTAGTTGTTGAGTATGAAAATCAAATACTATTCTCTATTCGACCAATTAGTATGCTTAATTCTAGTCTGGATCAAATAGAAATTTTATTTTTGAGAAAAAAGACCAACATATTACAAATTTTAACTTTTCGACCCATTTATTATATGGTTTAGTTAGCTCAGCCTCTGGCCATGACCGGAACGTAGATCATCTCTAGCTGATTTCAGACAATAAAGCGGTTATTTTTTCTTATTACTTGGCCTTCTGTTGTATTGAACTGAATTGCGTGCAAAATTTTGAACATCTTACCTCAAATAAAAAGGGAGCACTAGATTTCAAGGAAAGAGCATTTGAAGACTATTTTATAAATAACCAAAGGCTCAAGTTAAGTTTCAAGCATAAAATAGAATCCATAATTAATTATTGTCTCAAATAGATACCAAACACACAACTCTTTCATCAAACCCCCAGTCCTCACACACACATACTTATTCTTTTATTAGACGACAATACATTCAAACACAAACACAAGATACTTCAGATTAACACACACCATTCATCTTCTTCCTCTCCTTGACAAACTTCCTCCATCCAACAATGACTTCCATCAGAATATCCCTTTCCACCTTCTTCCCTTTCACATTTCCGAAATCCTCTGCTCCCATCTTCCTAGATATCTTGGAAGGCAAGGTGTCAAGCTCGTGAAGCACCTTCACAATATCAGCCACAAGCCTCTCCGCAAGTGTTCTTGAGAAATCTTCCCTAATGACAACACGCAGAACCGTGATGTGCTGCGCATCCGCAGGCATTGTGTAAGCCGGGACAATCCAGCCGAAACGGCGTAGCATCTCTGAGATCTCGAACTCGTTGTGGAAGCTGTGGTCCTTGAGAGAGAAGGCTACGAGTGGCACTCCTACCTCCTTTGAGACTATGTTGAAACGCTCTGTTTTCTCTATCCCTTCTCTCAGAACCACCATGTTCTCTCTACAGTTCTCCATCACGTTCTTGTAGCCCTATTCCATGGAAAATGCAAATCGGTATATTTTAAAAAGAAATAAAATAGCACAAAACGGCAACGTAATCTAAGTTAGTTTTTTTTTTTTGAAACTAACATAAGATAGTATATTACATGCTAGCTATAAGTCTATAACACTAAAGCTAGGATATATATTTATTTTTAATACACTAACCTCGAAGCCAAGACGAATGAGCTGATAGTATTGAGCAATAATTTGGCTCGAACCTACAAACAACCAAAAATGTTTACAACATTTCATAAACATCCATAAATAACATCATATGTTTAAAAATTAGGGATCAAGAAGGCGAAAGAGACATACCCTTGGAGAAATTGAGAGTAAAAGTGGGTTGATCAGCACCAAGATAGTTGATATGAAAGATGAGCTCATCAGGCAAATCCTGTTGTGTCCTCCACACGACCCAGCCAATACCAGCATAGACCAGCCCATACTTATGACCACTCACATTGATACTCTTCACCAAAGGAAGCCTAAAGTCCCATTCCAATTCAGGGTAAATAAATGGGGCTATGAAGCCTCCGCTTGCTGCGTCAACGTGGATTGGAGTGTTCCAGCCAGTCTCTTCGTTTTTCTTGACCAGCAAGTCATTAAGGCGCTTGACGTCTTCGAACTCACCGTTGAGTGTGGAACCAAGTATGGCAGCAACACATATTGTGTTCTCGTCAACCATTTCAGCTGCTTTATCTGGATCCATCACGTAGTAACCTTCACTAAGCTTCACTTCTTTTAGCTCCACCTCGAAGTACCTAGCAAATTTCTCCCAGCACACCTGAAAGTATTTTTTTTTTCGTGTTTAAACCTTATATTCTATGAGAGTTGATGCTTTACACACTATTTTCTTTTAAAAAAAATGAAATAGTACAGATTAAACGGAAAGTGTGTCAATTTATGTAATTTGAAACTGGTTTGAAAATGAAATTTGCGGTAATACCTAATATAAAAATATTATTCTGCAATGTTTTCTAGATATTTGAAGTAGTTTGCTAACTATTCACAAATTAACTATTATGTAAAAATAGTGAGATAAAGATATAGTACTCACTTGAACATTGGCTCCGGTGACAATGTTGGGTTTGTCATAGGGTTTACCCTCAGCTTTGCGTTTGTTCTGCCAGTTCCTTTTGAAAGCCAATCCGGCTAACATGATGGCTTCCGAAGACCCAACAGTGCCTACTCCCATGGCGGTCTCAGTTTCCCCAAGTGGTGCATTGAACAGCCGAGCTATCATGTTTACACATCGGTTCTGTTTTCCAATAAATTAAAATTATGATTTATGAGCACATATGCTTTTGCGCAAAAATAAAAAGAGCACAGGTTTTATATAAATATTCCTTGTTCGTTAACTAATGAAAGTAACTACATTTTTCATATAGGTCCAATGGATCGAGTTCAAATGAAACTCCATGCACATGAGATATCAGCATATTGGTAATCTTTTTCTATTATTTTTCTTTTGTTGATGAACTTATTTAGATCCTTAACAACAACAAGAACTCACTGGATATTGTATCAATATCAGAATAGAAACACACAAATTCAAAACCCATGAGAAATTAATTACAATTAGAAACGCTAGCAAATCCCTTATATATTAATTGAGGAACATTTGAAAAGATGTAACCTCAATTTTGTATTAATTAAAAGAGGCCCCAATGTATAGGTGTCACTCAATTAGATAGTCAATTACATTCAATTGAAAAATAAGTAGGTCCACATTCGATTTTTATATGTTGTTAGATATATAAGTTGGTCAAACTATATGATATAATGATATGATATGATATTTTCTTTCCTTAAATAAAACCTACGGAATTACCATAAATGACTAATATATATATGACAATTAATGAGTTTAATAATAAAGATTTGATAACAATGTATATCTCCTCCATCATTTTTTGTTTAATTTTATATTATTAAAATAAATTAAACAATCAAATTAGCTATAAAAAGAAAATTTAGATTTTTTCGTATATGTTATATTTTGAATTTTTAAAAACGATAATAAATGACTAAAACTATTAAAATTATTATGTTAAAAATTAATGATCAATGGTTTAACATTTTTATTATAAGAAGATACACATGATTTTAAAACCATATGAGTAAAAAATATCATTTAATAATAATAAATATATATATATATATATATATTATTAAACACTATATACCATAAGATTACATAAATATTTTAATATTAAAACTTTCAATGAATTTTCAAGAACATTTATAAATTATAAACTTATTAAAGATTTCAGATTGAAAATTTTGTTATCGATGATTTAAATATTTTGTTATAAACGATATGAACGATCATAGAACCGTATGATTATAAATTCTTATTTAATAAATAACTATACAAAATATACTATTCCTAGAAAAATAGGTTGGTCTATCTTAACTTATATTACACTTTTTATTAAACTAACTATCGAATTGATAAATAACGTACCAAAAAATGTTTTGCACTTTCCTTAAATAAAAGCTACGAAATTACCTAATATGATTAACGTATATGTGAAAATTAATTATAATGAATAATAAATATTTGATAACAATTTTTGTATCTTAGTTCTTTTTTTTAATTTTATATTATTAAAATATATTTAAAAATCACATTAAATATATAATAAAAACATTTATAATTTTTCTTATATGCTATATTTTGAATTTTTCAAAACGTCTATAAATTATTAGAAATTTGAAGATCCCCACTCTGAAAATTTTGTGATCAATAGATTTTTTTTTGTCATAATAAGTTACAAATGATCATAAAATTGTATTAATATGAACTTTTATTTAATATTATAAGAAGATACACATTATTTTAAAACCATATGAGTAAAAAATATCATTTAATAATAAAACATATATATTTATATATATATAGATTATACTATATACCATAAGATTACATAAATATTTTAATATTAAAACTTTCAATGAATTTTCAAAAACATTTATAAATTATAAACTTATTAAAGATTTCACATTGAAAATTTTGTTATCGATGATTTAAATATTCAGTTATAAAATGATATGAATGATCATAGAACTGTATGATTATAAATTCTCATTTAATAAATGACTATATAAAATATACTATTCTTAGAAAAATAGGTTGGTCCATCTTGACTTACATTATATTTTTTATTAAACTAACTATCGAATTGATAAATAATCTACCAAAATTTTTTTTGCACTTTCCTTAATTAGAATCTACGAAATTACCTAATATGATTAACGTATATATGAAAATTAATTATTATGAATAATAAATATTTGATAACAATTTTGGTATCTTAGTTCTTTTTTTTTAATTTTATATTATTGAAAGATATTAAAAAATCACATTAAATATATAATAAAAACATTTATATTTTTTCTTATATGTTATATTTAAATTTTCAAAACGTCTATATATTATTAGAAATTTGAATATTCCCACTTTGAAAATTTTGTGATCAATAAATTATTTTTTTGTTATAATAAGTTACAAATGATCATAAAATATAACGCATATGAATTTTTATTTAATAAATATTCAAACTAAATAATATATATATATATATATATATATATATATATATATATATATATATTTATATATATTATATATATATATAAACACTAATGATTTAAAGCAACAAGATTGGCTGATCAATTTAGTCGTCTAGTTGAAATCTTTCAAAAGTATGTGAAAGACTAAAATCAAAGTACATATGGATTTAGAATAGTAGTTATATTTTACTAACCAAATACCGAAAAAACCGAACCGAACCGAAACCAATCTGATATCCGGATTGAACACCCGTAATCCAAATGAAACCAAACTATTGTTTCATTCTCCAAAATATAATAAAAATAATAACTTAATCCCGCGCAAGGCGCGGATCTTATCCTAGTTATATACTAATAAACTAACCAAACTATCTTTTCTACTTTTTCAAACAAAACGATAAACAAATTTGGTAAAGTAGGCTATATTATTCGCGAAAGTTCAAAAAAATAAATAATTATTCGCGATAAAGTATTCTGTGATATTTTACTATGAACGTATCGTATTCACACTAAGGCACACGGAAATGGCATCACCAATCTATTTTGAGGACACAGTAGGTACAACTTTATGGTGAAATATCTTAATTTTCACATGGAAGAATCAATGTGACTATTGATCTAGCCATCACGAGACTTATACCGTGTGGTTTTGTCTCCTTCTAGGTTTTCATCATACACATTTTGTAAAATTATTTCATTTGTATCTCTTTTTCTAATCTTCTATTTATATATTCGCAACGTCCATCGTAGAGCGTCAGCTCACTCTATTTCAATTTTAACTATGGATATAGTAAAAAAAAACTATGTATAGTATACTAAAGTAAATCGTATCATACCCCTAACCCAAAGTGAGAAGAATGTTTTAGTGTTTTTTTTATTTTTGTTAAATGGATAAAAGGAATTGAGTGGACCAATCAAAACCAAAAGCAAGTTATGTGGTGATCTGTGAAACAATGAGAGGTTGCCGACAGAACTTTCTCTTTCGTCTCTTGAATTATTATGCTTTACTATTGAATTATTATGCTTTACCATCCTTTTCTCCCATACCTTAGATTCTCGAAGATTTGTACTTGTATGTTTTAAACTTTAATTCATAGGATCTATACTTGGTTCATTTCAAAGAAACTAATATACCGACCGGTTTTACAATAAACCGACGGTGATATTTTCCAAAGCTTCAAATCAAGTGGGCCACTAGTGTTAATGACAATTTAGAATAACTAGAGATTTTTCCGGGCTACGCCCGGGTTTATTCAAATAAAATTGTATTTAATATCTATGTTATAAAAATATAAATAAAAATTAAATTAGAAATTGAGTAAGACTTACAATTTATTTTCTTACTATCTAAAATATATATGGGATGGTGAACAAATGCGAAATGAATAAAGAATTTATTAAATCTTAGTTATATCCAAAATATATTTTCTTACATATTTAGGTTATTAAGAAAATATATTATTAATCTCCACATCACATATTTCTTTGTTATGTATACTATTTATATCATATTTATGTTTTTTATATGTTATTTAATATTTTATAATATATTTTCTTATGATTATAATTTATTTCTTACAATTGTACTAAGTAAAGCTAATTTAAATACTCATTGCTTTAAATTAAAAAAAACTTTAAAATTTTTTGTATGTGTTAAATACACTGAAAAATCTATGAAAATATTATTATTACTATATTTTTTTGCCAGCAATTATTATTACTATATTGCTTGTTTAGTTATAAGCAAAACAAATATCTTACAATCTAGCTATAGTTAAAATATTAATCTGGATTAAAACTAAATCTAAAATGATAATCAAAATATTCTCAAGAGATATTCAAAATTTATTTAAATTTTATTTTTATATATTAGTTGGTTTTAAAATTACTATTTTTCAAAATACAATCATGTTATTACGCTGTTATTCAAAAATGAATTTTTAGATACTAATTAGGGGAGTTTTGGATATATTTTTAGTCCAAAACTATGATCCAAAAACATTATAATATATTTTTAGTCCAAAACTATGATCCAAAAACATTATTTTCTTATTATTATTTTTTTTCCAGTAAAAACATTCTACAATCTTGTACTAATATCACAAATTGAAAATTTAAATTATTTCTAATTTGATATAGCCTTATTATTTTAATTTCCATTAAAAATGGTCATTTAGTTTTCTTCTTATTTCGTGTCTTTAATATTTGTTTTGTTAAACTTCATACACTATTTTTTTAAATTTTTCTTTACTTTTTGTGAACAGAAATTTTAAAATGTTTGTTGGCCATTATTGCTGAATGTGGTACGGTTAATCTTGTAGGTGTCTTTAGAGAGGAGGCAAAAGCTCATGAACTGGTTTTTTTTTTTTATCTTGTGTGGTTCAGTGGTTCTTTCATTATAGTTCTCTTTGTTAGATTCTAAGTCTTTCTTTTGTTAGTTTTTGCGATTGTTTAAATACCAAAAGTAAAGATTGCACATTAAGATCAAAGATGTAATTCCAGTAAAATGCCAAATAATGGAAAGAGTATAAATAACTATGCAATAAACTAACATGGTGGAATTGAGACAAAACAGAAGTATATAATTTCTCATGATAATAATACGATCATGTTCTGCATATTACAATTCCAAACTGTATCACAAGTAATTTGTCAACATTATTTACTCACTGAGCTAGTTTGTGTCTTTTTATCCTCTCTAGCGCACCCAAAGCCTCTTTACCGTCTTGCTCTCACTTTCTGGCAGGTCCTCCAAACACAGCATCTCATAAGTGAACTCTACTTTGTCTTCTCAAACAGATTCATCATCACACTCTTCAGGAAGCTCAGTACCTTGCACATTCCCTGTCACCAACTCACAAACCCCAGTTTTCTTGCACCATCTTTTGATGTAACTGTGGTAGACATTGGGGACATGAACTGCCTCTTCAACGCTGCCAATTCATCTTCTGGCTAACCTGCTTTATTCAGCTAGTGTTTTGCCTCCTCCACATCTACCAGCTCGTCTTTTTTGCGTCGTGTTCTGTAGCAGAATGAAATGAGCCTGAGACAAAATATCAAATGTGGTCATGTCAGTCAGCTTCCAATTGTCAAAAGTACAACAAATGGATACTCAGAATTGACCAGAAAACAGTTGCTTGTGAGCTGAACCTGATTGTAAGAGATTAGAGAGAAAACCTGACTGTAACCTGCGGAGACACTTCTCTTGATCCTAAGCATTTCTCTGTGTCTTCTTTCCCACGTTGCACCTAAGACTCATGTTACTTGGTGTAACAGAAACTTCCAAACCAGCTTCTTCCTCTTACATATTAAATTACACCAAACTTATATAATTAATCACACTGATATATATATATATCCCATTGTATACACTGAAAAACTAAGCTGGATTCATTAGATTCTCTGACTCCAAGTGACAACAACAAAGGGAAGACAGAAGATAGATAGTCATATATTATAGATTATAATGAAATTTGTATACGTACCTTTCTTTGTTTTTCTTGTTGGTTCGCAGCTGCACCAACTTTTAATCTGGCCTCCTCTTCCACACATGCGTCACATACTTTATATATGCAATGAGTAATGCCACAACCATTCTATCACAATAGATAACGGAAAATTCATATGGAACCAAATAAATCCATACAAACCAGCTATAGAATAAGAGACAATTGAGACAAAAAGGAAAAAAGAGTAACACAATCAATGTATAGTTTCAAGACTTTTGTCTACTAAAAGCTGATTAAAAATGCAACGTTACCTTTTTCTAGAGAGAGCTTAGACCTCTCCTTTCTTTTTTGTTTCATAGCTAATTTGTTAATGCATCTCAATTCGACTATGGGATCATCAAAACAGATGGAAACTTTGTTAAAGAATAACTTCTCTACAATGAACCAGTAGAAATGCAGTACAGAAAATGGATCATACCTCATAGTCGTCTCTGAAGATGCAACCCTTGGCCTAAATAATTGCGACTTGTGAAATGCCTAGAAGCTCAAATATCAAAATATGTCAGAGATCTTTAAGCTGGGACTGAAGAATATTACACTTCATGAGATATTTGGGTTTTCTGAATTTGCTTTGTCTGCGTCCATTATCGTTGTGAGAAGAGAAATAATAGATATGCGAATCAGTTTCTTGTAGCTCCTCGAAGACATGAACATAAGAAGCATTAAACCATTTGAAATCCTCAAATATCTGAATCTCAATAGTGACTCCTGACGTTGTCTAGCGAACCATTACTTCATTGCCGCATTAGTGGATCTCGTTAGTGAGAAGATGAAAGATGACTCTCCTGGGGGCCTTGGAGTTGAGAGCAGTGGAAATGACCACAACTGAAGTAGCAACAAAGTTATTAGAGAAGAGACAAAGATTGTTATATGTGAGTTTGGAAACCACATCGTAGCTTCTTTCCATGAGCTTTGAATGTAGGTGGTGAGAGGAACACCAAGGCAGTAGAGACTGTTTGGCCCTTTCTTGGCAGCAATCTGGGCATACTTGGAGCTCTATGCGGTAACATAACACATCTGTCCTTCGAGCGACTAAATAGTGGCCTTGAGACTCATGATCATGGTGGCGCTGTCACACTTCATCACATCCTATATTATAGTGCCAAACTTCAGATTCATAGCTGTCCTGTGTGATGCCTCTCTTACTGATATCTTGATAACCTTCAGTGAATGTGACAGTGTCTGGTTGGTCCTCAAAACCAAGGTCAATGCATCCAATTTTCATTCCAACCTCATGCTCAAGGATAAAATTCCCATTATCCTATACACCAACTGTAAAGAACGACAAAAACAAAAATAAATCAAATAAGCATGAAATCATCAAAACCCTCTTGAGAAAGATGTTATAAGTCAAACTATTGACCAAATCAGATTGTAGTGAAAATGCTTTAGTTATTGAATTCTAGAGAGGACGGGTAAAGAGCTTCTGGTTGTTCCACAATCATTAGACAGAGGCTAAGAAACAAAATTAGAACTTTTTGATAGTTTTAGTTTTAAGGAATCAGACCTGCAATACAGATCCAAGCTTTGAGTTAGCCATATAGGCCAGAGATCCGAGAAAGCTACCCAAAAAAAATTTCTTAAGAGTAAGACCTTATGCTAATCTGAAAATAAAAATTGCGGGGACAAATCATTCAACGTAGTAAGACTCTGAGAATGATCTTTCGTAAAAAAAAGAGTTATATTCAGAGATTTTTCTGAAACTTACTCACGAAAAACATTTTCAGACCTGGTGTGCTCCTTCAAAGTAAACTCACAAAGGTAGAGAGCTAACAATCGCCATAGCTTGAGATTCTTGAAAGCAGGTTTCTGAGTTTGGTCCAAAGTAAATCTCTACGAAGAGATGGGAGCATATACGTGAAGGCAAGTGTCATCTTTGACTGCATGTTCTCACCTTCTGCAGCAAAGTTATGGCGAAGGAAGGATTTGCTTTTGCTCTTCTCCCTCATCATCCCCGTCCCGTAGACGAAGCCCATCAGCGACTGCGAGTGCGGATCTCCGGATGAAGAAGCCGCCTCTATCTCCTCCACCACTTCCTCCATCAACCCATCAAAATTTATGTCGCCACGAGCCGGGATCGAGCTCCTCTTCGGATTTGGGTTCGGATTCGCCGAATTCCTCGAAGTTAAAGGAGTCTCCGACTCCGGGATCGTCGCCGCCGCTGTTGAGATCGTCGTTGGAGAGGATGAGGACGACGGGACGCGCGTGAACGCTACGATCGACGGAATAGAATACAGTTACAAATAGAACAACGATTACATAGCCTGAGATTCTCATTCTTCCTCTTCCTCCTCCACCTTCTTCGTCGCCGTAGATTCTCAGTGATCAGATCGAGTTTCAGAAGGAGATGACTCGGGAGAGAAAGAAAGAATATGAACAGGGTAGTTTTTTTTTTGAAACACGAAAGGGTAGAATATTCGAGAAAGAGATGGGTGTGTGACGTGGCTCATTACTGATTTCCTATTGGCTGATTATTTTTGAGGATGTGGAAGCATGAGGGGAGCCCTTATTCCCCTTTTAGTATTGTATTGATTCAACACGGTTATTTATGATTAAGAGAACAACTTACAAAGTTACTAAAGCCACTAGCTTTTTTTTTTGTTCAACAAAGCCACTAGTCTTAGAACTTGTTATGTCGGCCAATAGAGGCTAAAATCGTATGGGTCATATTTCTAAGAAAGGAACGAAAAGTCATGAATAGGTTAATATTTTGTCTCATTATATAGTGTTAAGGAATAATAAATGTAGCACTGATACAAATTAAACAAGGAATATGGGTTCTTTTTTTCTTGGGCAAGAGGAATATGGGTTCATCAAATGCAAACAACATTTTTCATCTTCCTCAAAACTAATTCTTCTTTATTATCTTTGTGGATACCCTTTAATCCAAAATTAGTTTTTATGTTCATTTTTAAATAAATAAAATAAATCAAACACAGTGTAAATTTGTATTATTATATGAGAACATATCGTATATTTTATTAAAACCATTGCGCAACTGTAACCATTCTAAACATTTTGAGTTGATTTAGATTTAGAATTGATATAATACTAGAAACTAAAACAAGATCTAGCACTATCACTTATGAAGTAATTTGGAATATATATATTTAAAAATAAAATTGGAATATAGAGAGATGGAGAGAGACCTGGAGCTCGGTAGTGACAGGGTACTCGTCCATGTCGACGTAGTTCTTGTTGATAGATTCCATAATGAGTTTGTCACACTCTGGCTCCATCCATGTCGTCACAAACGAAGCCAGGTTCAGCCTCGGGTTACCATCAAGCATGAGCTCATCTTTTATGATCTGATATGCAGCCTCCTTCGGTATCGAGCTCTCACCAATCTCATACCTTCAATTTATTTCATCATTATTTAACGAGTAAACTCATGAACAGTAAGAAAAATAAATAAAAGAAACATGTTTTTTTCTTAATTACTTGGGGAGTGCAGTGCGGACATAGCGAGATCCGAACGTCGAGCAAACATTTTCGTCACTTTCGGTGGCCGCTCGACTTAGAACCATCTTTTTTTTTCTTTGGTAGTGAGAGGAGGAAGAAGAGTATGCAAAGAGACGAAGGAAGATGACACGTTTATATTGACTTTGCAGTTGATGTCTTCTTCCTTTTTTATTATTTATTTTTATTTAATTTATATGCTTGTACTTAGTTGTAACTTGTAAGACGTCGACGTTGATATTCACATGTAAAATATCTACAAGACTAGGTTAAGACCCGCGCCTTGCGCGGGATAAACATTATATATATAAATTATTTTATATATTATATGTTTATAAGATATTATGAAATAATAAATATATATTAAATAATTAAAAAGTCATTATCTACTACTTATATAATTAAATTGATGCGAACATATAAATAAATTTTATAAATAGAAAAAATATTTTTTCTATTTGATATGATATATATTTAAATTTAAATGATAGTAACATATATATGGTATATTTTAATATTAATATTTATTAGATGATGCTTTTTGCTCATTTTTTTTTATCATTTGTATCTGTTATAGCAAAAAGTCTAAATTAGTGATACCAAAATTTTCACTGTGAGATCAATAGTTTAAGTAATTTATAATATTTTAAAAAAATTAAGTTGTCAATATTTTTTCAAACTTTTTATCAAAAAAATGTTCAAAGTAAATTTCAAAATTAAGATATTTATGTATTTTTATATGACATATAGTTTAATTTAAAATGATACATATATTTATATATCTTTTATTTTTGATACTTATTAAATGAGACTTTTAACTTATATTATTTTTAATTATTTATATCATGTCATAACAAAAGTTTTAAATCATAGATCACAAAATTTGAATGTGAAACTTTTAACGGTTTTAGTAATTTATACTCGTTTTTAAAAATTCAAAATATAATATATAAGTATTTTTTTATAATTTTTATTATATGGTTACTATGATTGTTTAATTTATTTTAATAGCTTAAAATTAAACAAATATAATTATAATACACACTTATTTTTATCAAATCTTTATTATTCAAAATCATTAATTGTCATATATACTTTAGCTACATTAGGCAATTCCGTAATCTTATTTAAGGAAATAATGAAGCACATTAATAATGTATTTATTGTGGTTTAATAAAAAACTTATTATATATTTAGATGGACCAACTTATTTCTCTAAGGATTCTAAGAATCATTCTAGTGATGACATGTGGTTACAAAAAAATGTTGCAATGCTTCTCAAATAATATATAGGGGATGATGCCATTCAATAATTACATCACATATAATCATATTATGTGCGTACCAATTGGGTCAGCTAGTATTATTACATTACCATTATAACTGTTTTTCTTACAATGACTACCATTGGATGGTTTTGAAGCTTTTTGGTAGTGTAATTGTAGTACCAAATTTGAATGCATGACCAATAAATCAATTACTTTTGGTCAATTTACTACAGTTATAGCAAGCAATTTATACCATGACTCGTAATTTGTAACTTGACTAAAGTTTCAATCAAACTAACCTTAAATTCAAGAGAATGCAAATGTTGTTAATCATAATTTATAAATTTGCTGTTTGACTCAAACTGTACTATATTATCCTTAAATTAAGAAAAATAAATACTTCATATGTTTCTTAATGTTACATATTCTAGATTTTTCACACATTTTAATAAAACACATTAAATTTGTATAATTTTTTTTGTTTATCTTTGTTCCATAATTTTAAGCCAATAAAAATTCAGTAAGTGCAATTAAGTTTTAAATTTGCAATTAGTTAATAAAACATGTCTTGAAAATGTAAAAAATAAATCTTTTTAAAACAAATTTGTTAATTATTCATATTTCATAAATTTGTTGCTTGACTAGATTTTAATCATTCATCCTTAAATTGAGAAAAAACAAATGTTGTTTATCATATAATTCATAAATTTGTACTTTGACTAGTTTAGTTGGAGATCATGTAAACATTTTCAGTTTGCAAAACACGTATTACTAAAGTAAAAATACAAACATTTGGTAGACACGAATCAATTAGTCCAAAGCATTCTTAAAGTTTAGGTTTGAATTGACCTTAAACATAACATGCGATTCAACTACTTTTTCACATTAATCATAAAACATTACAAATTTTGGGTCTGGCTGTGTAGTCAACTTTAACACCCAAACTAGATTTTGACCCGTGCTTTCAAAGCGCGAAATCATTTCTTTTTAAAATTTTATTTAAATCAATAAATATTTGTCTAATCTATATTTTAATAAATTTTATATTTGTTTATAGTAATTTTTTTATAATCTTATCTTCTTTATTTTTTTATTATATAATAATAAATTTGTGTACTAATTAATTAGTTAAAAGATTTTAAAATGGTAAACTGGTTGTAAAAATTGAAATTGAAAAAATTAATGGAAATTTTTGTAATTAATTGGAAAAATCAGGGGCATAATCCTAAGAAGTATTTTGCTTTAATAGTATAGATGCATATTATTGGAGGAGCTGATCAAATTAGTCGATAGGATATATAAAAAACCAAAAAAATAAAAAAATTCCATGAAATTAAACCACTTTATAGAACACTGATCACCATCCCAAATAGCAAGCAGCACCCACAAAAATAGAAGGCCTGGGCCCATTTTCCACAGTGTGCTTAGCCTTATCTAGGCCCACCATATTTGTCTGCACGATAGAAGTCCGATGATCCCGGAAGTTTAGCTTCGTCTTCTTCTCCGTCTCTCTGGAGTCCCCCTAAAAAGATATCCCAACAAAAATGGAGTTTCTCCGCAAGTTCAAATTTCCCGCGAGATCCAAATCGCCGCTGTTCGTCTTTACAATCGCCGGCGTAGCTATCACCGCCGTCACCAGCAGCTCCGCCGTTTCTGTTTTCCGGGACTCTACTTCCATTCACAACCCCAACAAAATCGCGACGGCGGTGGAAGGCGTCGTCCGTTCTTCTCGCGCTATCTACGCCGTTCGTTTTATTCTTCTCTTATCTCTACTGTTTTAAATTTTTTCTCATTTTCCGATTCCTTTTTAATTCTCTCTACTTTGCAGATCACTGTAACCGTCGCTGATTACAAGTATAGCTTGCGTAGAGTGACGGCTGATTCTGATGAGTATCTTCAGAGATTAACAGAGGTTTGTAGTTTGTTACGTTTCCTGATTTGCAAGAAGTAATCTATCTTTAACGTAATAGTACTGATTCGCATTGTTCATGTCAATGTCACATTTGTTTTATGATATATTGATGCTATGTGATGATTGATTGTTGTGATTTGAACAAGCACATAGCAGCAATAAGTTGAATTAAAAGATAACATGTTACTTTGTAGTTTCTTTCTACTTATTGATGATAGGCTAAGTGAAGTTATATTGCTGTGATGAGATGATTGCTTATTCTTGTACTTAATTATTTGTATACTACAAGCGCTATATGGTAATTTTCGTTCTATGTTGTAGGTTCATTCACGGTCTGCCAAACGACTTCTTAAACTGTGTGAAAGTAATAAAGGTTTCTATGTGAAAGCTGGTCAGTTCGTGGCCACGTTGAAGCTGGTTCCCAAAGAGTACTCTTTGGCCCTTTCCTCGTTGCAGGACCAGGTGTGAATACTATTAATGATTTGAAGAACTCTATGTGTTTCCCTTAATCGTTTTCCCTCTTTTGAAAACTATGAAATTGTTTTGTTTCACCAGAAATTTATGATTTTTTTGAGTGTGAGAAACGATTCTAATTGTTTGTTCGGATTCTGTTATTGAAGGCAGTTCCTTGTAACTTCCAAGATATCAAACACGTTCTGACAAGCAATTTGGGTCGAAATCTCTCAGAGATGTAAGTGTTATTTAAAACTGTCTATGTTTATGATGATTTAATCTGACGGTCAAGGCAAATCCACAAGTGTCAAGGCACATTCTAACATCCCTCAGTTGAAATGACAGATTTTTATCTTTTGATGAGGAACCAATTGCAGCATCTATTGCTCAAGTGCATCATGCTGTGTTAAAGGATCATCAGGAAGTAGCAGTAAAGGTTAATTCCTCACAATGCTGACCGCTTTAATTTACTTGTGCTATTTTTGACGATACTAGACAATGATTTCATCGTTCACTTGAGATACCTGAAATATTGGTCTCTGAATCATTTCTTTTTTTTTTTTTTCCTCTTTAGCTTATACACCTTTCATCATTTATGATGTAAATCGGGCATACCACAATCCTCTTGACTGCATTAATTCACCAGATTCTTAATACAGCATTAATTCACCAGATTCTTAATACAGCATTATCGTTTGTGTCCCTTGAAATAGGTGCAATACCCTGGATTGAAGCAGAACATGAAGTTGGATACAATGATCATGTCGTTCCTTTCAAAATCAGTTGTAAAGGTGCATATGTTTCCGTCTTATCTTATATTCATGTGACACCATATAACTAATAGAACATGCTTTATATTTCGAGTTTGAGGGCATTCATGTATGACTCAATTACTGCAGTAGTGTATGCTGCCTTGTGAAATTTTTTGGAAGTGCTTAGTAGAGAATATTGTGCAGTCAGATTATGAGGATTGATTCTGCTACTGCTTCCTAACTTCATTAGTTTTGCGGTGATTGTGAGCTTTGCTTGTGTTGTTGTGGAAGGTGTTACAATGATGCAATTACATGAACTGTGTTTGCATCTTTGGTTATATACAGGCTGTATATCATATGCAGCCGTTTATAGTTTCTTAGAGTCCTTTTCTTTCACTTCGCAGATTTTTCCAGAATACAGATTTGACTGGCTGGTTCATGAATTCGTAAAGTCAATTTCCCAGGAACTTGGTCAGCAACCTAAAACTTTTTTAGTCAAGCACTCCATCGTGTCCATATGTTTATTTCTTAGTTAACCTGAAGCTGAATGTGTCAAAATAATTGAACCGTATATGTACACATTGTGTAGTGTGTAGAAGTGTATATTGTCCATTCATTACATTGTTTCTCGGGATTTTTTTTTCTTTTTAATTTATTTGGTGTTTTCCATAGTGTATCTGGTGATTCATTTCTGCTTTCATCTTCATTTCCACAGATTTTATACAGGAGGCAAAAAATTCAGAGAGAATTGCCACAAACTTCAAACATAACAAAATGATTACTGTTCCGACAGTGTTTTGGGTATGACTAAAGAATTTAGATGTCATTGTTTATTATTTTTCCTGATATGTCTTAGTCATGCTGAATTTGTTTTCTTAATCTTATTATCCATATTAATATTCAGGAGTTCACAACCGCTCAAGTCCTGACAATGCAATTCTGCAAGGGTTTCAAGGTAATGGCGTCAACACAGTTAATCATTCATACGGTTTATATACAGAGTTAGCTTTTTTTTTCTTTTTCATTTTGGCAATCTTGGCTAACCATATCCATCTCAAACATGCTAAATAGTTAGAAAAGCTATCCCAAACTATTTAAATTGTTAGAAAAGGCTAGATATGAGATGTACTGAAAGCTTCGCAAAAGGGAAGAAAATGAAAAATTATTGAGTTTCCTAAAAGAATTATTGGAAAAACAAAGTTTAAGGTTGATTAAACCGCTTAGAAGGCAAGGCAATGGATTAGTTTAGTTATATTTACTCTTATAGATCGTCATGCAGCTTCTCGTGTAGACTCTACTTCTTGGATGTTGTACTAACTCGAATTTCCTTAGGTTTCAGGTTGACGATGTGGAAGCCATCAAAAGAACTAATTTGAGTCCAGGAAAGGTTCGTAACAGCTTCTTATGCAATTAAGAAATTCAATTTTGGATACAACTTTGGCATGTGGCAAGCATTAGACCCGCCAAATATATACTTGTTATTTCGTTTTTTGAAACACTGAAGCTTTTTCCAATATTATATTATAGGTTGCTAAACTGTTGGTTGAAGTGTTTGCTGAAATGATATTTGTTCACGGATTCATACATGGCGATCCGCATCCTGGAAATATACTAGTTTCTCCTGGAGGGCAGAATGGCTTCTCTCTAGGTACGTTTTGTGTTCGTAATTCTATATTGGTGTCTTCACTAGTTCCAGACACTAATCATAAAACCATCAAAATCATGGTTGGATGAAAAGTCCTGCTGGATCACGGAAACTGTAAGACATTGGATGAGGGATTTAGGCAAGACTTTTGTCGGTTGTGGGAGGCTTTGATTCTTCTAGACTCGACCAAAATACAGGAATTAGGAACACGGTTTGGGGTTGGACAATATGCCAAATTCTTCCCTGTCATCTTCACAGGCAGAACGAGTGATAGGTACTTTCTTTCCCTCTGCAACAAAATCGAAACTGTCAGAAGATTTTGTGCTTATCCTTTGTTTCTGAATTTTCTTGGTGATAGCAAATCAGGACTGGGAAAAGGAATGTCTATCCAAGAGAGACAAAAACTGAAGCAAGAGGTGAAGCTTCTGAGATTGGAAGACGTAACCACTTTCATGGGGTCTCTTCCACCTGACTTTCTCACCGTACTGCGAACAGAGTAAACTCCTCCACGGTTCTACTAAGTAATTGAATCTGGAAAGTTTAAGTTTCTCCATGCGAATAATACTTGCTTTGGTCTATCACAGTGGACTCATAAGGTCAATCACATTGAAGTTGAGTGCTCCACAACGTGTGAGATTACTCGCGTATGCCAAATATGCGGTATATGGGCTTGGCTATAACCCGAGGTCTGAACCAGGTAGCTGGATCCGAGAAACCTTGATCTGTTTGGAACCTGTCCATTCAGTTTTACCTGGATGAAGCTAAAATTTAGTTTTTTTCTTTTTGCTTTTTATAGATTTTGTTGAGAAGACGATGATCTCCAAATCGGTGATGTTAGTGAGCTACATCCGCTTACGTCTTATTCTGGGTAAAGAAACCACTAGTTACTATCTAAATAATCAGTTATACTAATACTGTGTGTAAATTTCTAACTAATTCCTATGGTTTCAGAGTTGATGGAACTTTTTCAAGGAGTGAAGAAGCTGAAACATACCATCTGTACCTTTTATGGACGAGTCGTCGACGGCATCACAAGAAGTGTAAAGGTATCGAGTGTTACATCCATTGTATGAAGGTGGTTTTTATGCTAGAGAAATTGGTTCAAAAAGAGTATTATTGATTTGGAATTAGAGATAAGATCATCCATTCTTTGGCATTTGGTAGCTAGTCAGAACAAAGGACCAGTGATAAATGTATGCCTCATTTGTCTCGCATGAATTAATGGTTAGCCTGTAATTTTTACAGATAACAGCATATGTGACTAGCCAAACTATAAAATCGCTGATATTGGAATCTTCTTGTATTAAACAATTTCAGTCGATTATGCTATAAAGATCTTTGGAATCTTATCTTTAACTAAAATCTTGTTTCATTTCATAATTTTTTGTTTAGTAATCTATTACCATAGTCTACTGATGACTGTTTTGCTTATCTTTGTCCGCTAGTGCCTTTTAATAATTGGATGAAGCTTAATTACTGTAAAATTTAGAAAAGATGTAAATTCACATTGAAAAAACAGTGGTTACATCAGATCAAAATACTACTGTGCATGATTAGTTATACCGTAGCTATAGTTTCGAGGTTTTTCTGCTCTAGCTGTAAATTTTTTTTGATGTGCGAAAATCCTTTAAATAAATATTTGAAACTTCAGAATAATTGATTTAACAAATAAAAACAATAAAAAGAACTTTGATGTTAGTTGTCCAATTTGTAGGAAGAACATTAACAAAGAAAAAAATCAACTACTCGAACTCCTAGTCTTGAGCCTTAGGCCTGCTTTAGGAGTTTAGACCAAAGTCCACACTTTAATTTTGGTTAAAACTGATAGCTTCCAGGTTGTTTGAGATGAAAAGTCAGATTAGCATTCTCACACGAGATCTTATATGTTTCTCCATCTTTCCGTATAGGTCCAGCTAGTGGAGTGTATGCATTTGGGTAAATACGCTACGATAATTAATGAAAAATAAAATTCGAAATCTTCATAAAAGGGGAAACATGTGACAATGTTTAGAAAATATTATTGCAGATGAAACAAATCGTTCTTAATAAGCAAAATATCTTCTTTTATTCCTCCCAATCTCAACCACTCTCACGAACCCACCAGATAAACACATATGACTGAGTAGCCGAATGTTTTACCCAAATGTCTTAAGCTTTGACGCCGAGTCTTGTTTTGAGCTCATCCGCAACTGCATCGATGAACTCCTCCGTGTTCAGGTAAGTGTCCCTCGAGAGCCTTGAGATAAAAAAAAACAAATCATAAATCAGTCAAAGCAATCTTGATGAGAACATGAAACTTAAAAGACAGCAGCAGAAGAAGAAAAAGAAGTCTCGTTAACTTACTTTGAGCCGTGAATGATGAGAGCAAGATCTTTGGTCATTTTTCCAGACTCCACCGTACCGACACAAGCAGCTTCAAGCTTCTCAGTAAACTCCAAGAGTTTTGAGTTGTCATCTAACTTAGCCCTGGTAAAAGAGATAGTTGCATTCTCTTTATATAATCATCTTCCTTCTTATACAAAGAAAAACAAATATTAAGCTACCTGTGTGCAAGTCCACGAGTCCAAGCAAAGATGGAGGCTATGCTGTTTGTGCTGGTCTCCCCACCTTTCTGGTGAACCCTGTAGTGACGGGTAACCGTTCCATGTGCTGCTTCAGCTTCAATCGTCTTCCCATCCGGGCAGACCTAATCAAAAGAACACAACCGTTGTAACTTAGATTCAACAACTCAAAGGAAACATCTTAACAGGAGATTGTGTAACGATATATACCAGAACAGATGTCATCAGTCCAAGTGACCCGAACCCTACACATTATAAGAAACTATTAGCTAACAAGAAACACAACGAAACCTATGTGAATATGAAAAAAATAACAGCAGAATATGTGAGATAGACATGAGCATACCTTGTGCGAGGAAATCGCTTTGGACATCACCATCATAGTTTTTGCAAGCCCACACATAGCCTCCCTCGCTCTTGAGAGCGTAAGCCACCATATCATCAATGAGACGGTGCTCATACCTAACCAATTCAGTCATTTACATCCTTCTCAATCAAAGGGTAACTTACACAAGACACGAGGATGATAAAGCATTGTCGAGGCGACTCACCATATTCCAGCAGCTTCATACTTTGATTTCCAGCTGGCTTCATACACTTCTTGGAAGATGTCTTTGAATCTTCATAGTAAGACGAAAACATCAAATACGGACAGAGCAAACGGATAATAATGTAAAATAAACAAAAACAAAACCGTACACATACCTGCCATCGTATTTCTTAAGAATGGTGTTCTTTGTGCTAAGATAAAGTGGCCACTTCTTCTCATAAGCAGTGTTCATCGATGCCTCAGCAAAAGCACGGATGGACTATATTTACAAGGAGAAATATGTAACTTGATCACCAAAAGAACAAGTAGTTGTGACTGTAGTTGGAAGAGAGTGTAAGGCGTTACTAGTATACCTCATCAGTGTTGTACATGGCCATAGCAACACCGCCTTCACCAGTAAATGTGAAGACTTCAGTTTCAGTTTTCCCATCTTTTCCCTCTGAAAATCAAAGAAATTACAGCTTTAATTGAAAAAGAAGATATCAAAAGAGACGTCAAAATAATACAATGCCAGTCTCAAATGAGATGAGATGAGCAGTGAAAGGGAGCAAGTTTACCGAAAGTCATAGTCAGTTTTCCTGGTCCCTTGATAACAGCATCAGTGGCACGGTACTGATCACCAAAAGCATGCCTTCCAATGCAGATGGGCTTTGTCCAGCCTGGAGAAAGCAAAACATATTCTCAGAACCCTTTTGGCAAATATAAAATGTTAATGGAACTAGACCATTGTCAATAAATTACCTGGGACAAGCTTGGGAACATTTTTGCAGAGAATTGGTTCTCTAAATACAGTTCCTGTGAGAATGATAGCAAAGAGTGTAAGACAGGAAGAAAGAATGACATTTGATAGGGCTTTAAAACAAATACAATTTGTGTGTATTTCTCACCATTCAGAATATTCCTGATGGTACCATTGGGACTTCTCCACATCTGCTTCAAGCCAAATTCCGTTACACGGCCTTCATCTGCACGCAAAAGAAAAAAAGATGAATACATGGTAAAATGAGAACACTGTAAAAAAATGTTAAAATGAAAAATATCTATCAAAACATACCTGGAGTGATGGTGGCACACTTGATCGCCACATTATACCTAAAAACAACATTACACACGCAGCATATGTTAGTAAGCAGAAAGAAAAAGTGGGGTTTTGAGTGGTAAAGTCCAACAAACATACTTCTTAGTGGCTTCAGCACTTTCAACAGTAACTTTGTCATCGGTAGCATCACGGTGAGGAAGACCAAGGTCGAAGTACTTGATATCCAACTCCACAAATGGGGTAATCAGCTGCAAAAACATTTGAGCAAAAAAAACAAATTAGAAAAATACCACAAAATACATATTAAATATATGAATCAAAATATATAGCGCTCTTGTAACCTTGTCCTTGATAGACTTCCAGATAACTCGGGTCATTTCATCACCTATTAGTTACACAAAAAAAGACCATAAAGTGTGAGTAAAAAAGGACACCACCAAAAAAAAACTAAGGAATCAGGTGAGAATGGAACATCATAGTTCATAACTACATTAAAAGCTGAAAATGAAAGTTTTTCTTTAATCTAAGAACACAATTACTATGCTGGTCCCATTTTCAGATATAAGCTGTAAATCAAATTAATAGTTTGTGAATATAGTTTTTGTCATCAGATCATAAAACATAACTAATCGATCGGCGAACAGAGCTACGTTTATTTTACCGATCTATAACGTAACAAACGTTGACAAAGTAAAACTAGTTTTAAACATGCTTGCTAGCTTGCTGTTCACCAGTTATCAGATCACAAACGAAACTTCGATAAAAACTAGGCAAAGTGAAAGTCATAATACGTTTTTTCATTCTCGCATCCAAACACACACAACAAAAGATCTGAGAGTAAAACAAAAAGCTGAGGCAGGGAAATCTCACCATCCATCTCCACGATGGGATTTGCAACCTTGATCTTCTCGAACGCCATTGTTTTTTTTACTGATTCGATAGATCAGAAAGGGATGTTAACCTCGTCGGCGATCTAACAAACGAGAGAAGTTTTCAGGCGGAGAGATGCAGATCGTGCAAGGCTGGTGAGTTGGTGAAGAAAGGCTCTGCAGGTTATATTTATGGTGTGTGGATATTATTTTTGGACCCCATTATTTTTTGTTTATTCCGTTTTTGTCCTTTTTTCATTTTCTTGTTGTAGCCGCCGAGAAGTATTACAATTCAAAGAGTTGAAGTGAAATTGTTGACTATTTGATAAAAGGGAATGGATACGGATAAGTGGGAGTTAAGTTCCTAAGTTGTGTTCTTCTAATCATACAACAATATATCCATAGTATTATTGCCTTCTGAACTCTTTCAAATATCATTTTTCAAATTTAATCGTAAAGGATATATATTATAAATACTCTAAATTTGTGGTGAAAAAATTTAAAATAACTTTTTTAAATCATTTATAAATATTAATAATGTTTTGTAAAAGTTTAAAAATTTAATCTCATCCCTTTAATATTAAACTCTAAAAAATAATCACTAAAAATTAAATCCAAATTTTAAAATATTTATGATTGAAAATATTTGTGAAAATTAGTAGCGAACTTATAATATTTCAAGCAATTTTCAAATATTAATTGCATGTTAAAATTTGGTATCACTTTAGTTAGTTATATATTAAGAAACCTCTACCAACTATATTAGTGTATAATACAAATCATCTTGTATTTTAGTATTTATTGTCATTATTTATTAGTTGGATCAAAATACAGAAAAGTGGTCACTTCACATGCACTTTGGGTGGAGATACTCCACCAATGAATATATATATGGTAATCAAAAAAATATATCCCCTTTACTTAAAAAAAGCTGACCACCTAACCAAATCCATTTTGTTTTGTTTAACAACCATATTCTTTTTACTTCTTTATTCTTTTATTAATTTAGTCATTTATATTATACATAAAATTTAGACATTTATTTTATTTATTATTTTACAATTTATGATGTAGTGTATACACTTATAAGCAGAATTGAATTTCAAGAATATTTTTTTTTTTTTAAAAAAAAAATATATATATATATATATATGTAATTTTAATTTTTAATCTACTACATAAGTTTATCAATAAATATTTTTATAAAGTTAAAAAATGTGAAATTATAATATATGCCTTCATCAATAGTAGTTTATAAAAATACTAAGGTGATTTAAGGATATATATCTTACCTTTTTTTTTGTAACCATTGTTTTTTTTCATTTTCTTTTTTGGAACCATTGTTATATATATATATATATATATATAAATATCTTATCTTGATTTGCAAATTATCTGTATCTTTTTTTTTGATCAACTATCTGTATCTTCTAATAAATAAATTATATATTTCGAAAACTAAAGTATATAAAATAGTACCAAAACTGTTTAAATCCTTAAAGTGGATTTGTTAAAGCAATATTTATAGCAATTTTATGAAATGTTTATTATGAAAAGTTCTCTACAGTATGGTTGAATTTGGTCGTATGGTGAACGTGGATCTTTGATGCGATCGTCAACAAGCATAAGGTAGGCGTATATTTTCTATTTAGCTACCATTTTAAGATGTATTTTTCTAAAATATAGTCGCATGTTTTTTAATGATAAAAATATAGCCACGATGTTGGCATATGAGAGGATAAAATAGATTGTCTTTTCTGGAAATTTCAGACCTGCTTAAGGGTAACATAATTGATCGGAATGACCAGTATTTTACAGTGAAGATATTTGAAAGAAAAAAAGTGAGAATTTTCGAAATGTTGATGAAGCTTAAAAAATATAGTAAAACTAAAATTTCATTTATACTTTATAATTTTACTAACAAAATTTATATTTCCGAACACACTCATTGCAATATGTAGGATAACTTTTTGTTTGAACTCTGAATCACCATAAAATCCATAATCAGGACAAATTTTCTCTAGCTTTACATTTTTGGTAATATATAGAAGAATGTAACTGGATGTTCTCTTTAAAGAAAAAAAATGGATGTACGAGTCTTGCAATGTCCTTGTCGCCTTACAGATGAGATGGATTATTTTCTGATGGTTAACAAAGAAAGACTCTTCAAGAGAAGAACAGACGTTCAAAACTTAACGTCTCAAAACTTTATCCAAACCATTTCGATGTGGACGTTTCAGGTTTCATCAAACTCATTATCATTTCCTTTTTCTTTTGTCTTTCAAAAAAAAATATAGATATTCAAATAATATATATCTGGTTACTATAATTGGTAAACTGTTCTCGACTTATAAGAGTATAATTAAGGGAAAGTTTTTAGGATGAAATTCTTAGCGGAATATGAGAAACCGATTCTTAACTTTTAACTAAAAAAATTAAGAATCCACTATAAGAATCTTCATTAATCATGCTCTAAGATCTCGTGTACATTGGTGGTGCATTAACAATTTTTAGTGACAGAAAGGTTGTACCTACCATTAAAATTAACAGGCCCATTATATTCTTTGTGCTTTCAGCCCATAGAATCTCTAGACCGGGTCCGCACGTAGGTCTGTATAGAGAGTTTTCCTCCACTCATTTTCGTTTGCTTGGCGTAACAATAAACGAATAAGGTACACAAAATATTTTGATATGGTGGATATACGCGGTGTATATGCTTAAGTAATGGATACTAGGGGGTTTTAGATGTATATATATAGCTGTATCGGGGTATATCATAGTAACATACTGTAACTGAAAAAAATTCATACTATAAGAGAATCTTCAAAAATGAACTCTATTTTGAAGTTATAGTGTCTTTTGGAGATGCTCTGAGAGAGAATTCGATCCAGATTTAGACTCATTATACAATAGTTATCTTTCTGTTTGGTGTAATGAGAAATTCTTTGTAACCCTATTAATGGCTTCTGTGGTTATAGTTAGTCAGTTGGGAGATTATTTGAAGGGAGTGTTACTATTTTCACATTTAATGCTCATTAATGGCGGAAACAATGGCAACCTATGTTTAACTTAAATAAAATATTTGACCACTGCTATTTGCTATGAATGCAAATTAATCGACTTTTGTTCATATCTAGTATATGTGCTTCGTCCAAAGATATGTGGAATGTTCTTATAGTTGATAATATTTGCGTCTGAAAGATATAGGAGATTGGTAATGAGCTTCCATGTCATGTGTGACATAAAATATGACATAAAGTACTTCAAACTCAGAAGTCAGAACTTACTTTCATACTTACGCAGTCTTTTTAACGCTTCAGATTAATTTAATAACCTACAACCCATTACCCAACTACAAAGGCCTACAAAGTAATCATATCATCACCAAATCTACAGCTCAAGCCTCAAACCCGACCCAATCGCAAATGTAAACCAACCAAATTATCAAACTCCGCCCTTCTATCAAAATAACTGGCCCAACCCATAAATAACATTGGACATCAAACTGACTTGGCAAAGAAGGCATTTGTATATTAAAGGCCACTAATTTTACATTGCTAAACACCAAAGAAGACAATTAACGGCTGCATTTTGGATAATGCTAGAGGCAACCTAAAAGATGCAACACTCACACTCACAAGTATAAGAAACTAGCGATGGGGATAATCATTTTCCAAACACAAAAACCTTATTTCTTGCCAACAAGAAAATTTCTTTCCCTCTTCAAATTTCTCCACAAACAATTTTTGAGATCTTATCTCCAAGGTTGCCACATTCTCCGCATCAACCTCAATCAATGTATGCTTGCATGACCAACCGTCGCTGTCATCACACAGGATCGTTGTGTGTACATAAGTAAAAATATACACCACATAACAAAAAAACAATAATCCGTGGAGCATCCAATAATATATATATATATAACTTTGATTTTTCTATTCTATAAAACCATTTTTTTGGATATTTTGAATTTTTAATAAAATTAGAAATTAACGTTTAGAAAGTTTATATTAATTTAGATTATTAGACTGATACATATAGTTGTTCAGAAAAAAGAGACTGATACAGAAAACAGTGATACATGTCACAATTCAAATGCATTCAATCTTATATAATAAATGATACCTTCACCATGATATTACAAACCTTATATTACTCTTAAAATGACCATAAATCTGCATTATCACTTAGGACGTTTGAGTCAAAAACCTTGGAATCGAGCTTATGTTACTGGAGATGGAGAGCACGTGGTGAGGGATGATGGGTTAGACAGAAAATCACAAGAAAGCAAAAGCGCTAACTATTGAAACACAAAATGACAAGCCCATAATAGTAACGTGCTGTCTTCACGGGTCACCTCTAGCATGCTCACTGTCAATCAAAACCTAACTTTATATTTTCTTTATTATTTTGTAAAAAGAAATTATTTTTGTTTGTCTTATAACTGCTTCATGATATCAAATTTAATAGATTACATTAAAATTAGATATAAACGGATTAGTTCATATCCCGTATATAGTAGACATTACTAAAGCTTCTATTACATCTGCGATATGAGATTCTATGACACATTGTCTTGAAAATGACTTCAGTCTCATTTCAAACCAAATCTCACCCTGAGATCTGTTAACATTCTAGATGAACCCTACTTGGAAACCTTGACACCCCCGTTTAGTCTCATTGGAACTTCTATATATAGGAGAGATAATAAAATTGGCCACATAAATAGACATTAAATTAAGATAAAGAAAAAGGTATAAAATGAAGAATGTAGCATGGTACTTGTGTTTATAAAATAATAGTGGTTGCATATAAATTTAGTCTCAGGGAAGTGGAGTAACGCAAATATTCCATCTGAATTCTAGAATTGTTTTAAAATCATACTAAAAAACAAAAAGTACATTCCAACAGAATTTGCAGCATATACAAAGTAATTATTACCAAGAAAAAAAAGTAAAAATAAAACAATATTTCTCTTTTTCTCTCCGACTACAAACATCAAGGAAAACCAATCTAAATTCCAAAAGGGTTTAGTTGATTTTATCTTCTTTTTTCATCACCTGGCCTAATTAACAGTGATAATGTCTTCATCGCCTTTTTGTTCTTGGCCTCTGGTACTATTGTTAGTATTGTTGTGCATGGTGGCCAGAGAATCAAACGGAGCTTCCAACAATGTAAAAGTGGGAAGCATTTCAAAGGTAGAAGATGCTGATAATTTCCATATATATTATGGACAAACCTTCAAAGTCATCAAGAATGCTATTGATGGCAAGAGTTATCTCCTCATTCAGGTTCTTGCATTTACTCATCATATCGTCTTTTTTTTTTGTTGTCAAATATATCATTTGTGACTGAAATGAAAAAGTAATATCTGTAGAACACTTCTAGAATGGCGGTTCGGACAAAGTATTGTACTTCCAGGATAAAATCCTATGTGATTCCACTTCTTAACTACTCAGTAGACACTCAATCTTCTCAAGGTATGCTCCGTTATTTTCCCCTGCTTTCTTTCCTCTGTTTTAAACGGGCCTGCCTTTTAAGATCTCTCTTTTTTTCTTATTCAGGAGGCCTTCCGGTTTCTTTCTTTGAGGCAAGCACTTTTTTTCTACCTAATTTAAAGATTTGGTTTGTGTTAAATCAACGACTTTAGGATCACGGTTCAGGATGGGCCAAAAATGTAATTTAGTAAGGATGTTTATAAAAACAAATGTTATGGCTATATCCGCAGCTACTTGGATTACTAGGGAGCTTGAAGGGAATAACATCAGACGCGGTGGCTTCACCGTGTGTTCTGAAACTGCTTGAGGCAGGGGAAGTAGTTAAGTTTGAAAAAGGTGCAGAAGAAGTGTCTCAGTTTGCAGCGCACTTCATCAGTGATACTGATCAACTTCAGACATGCAATTTTGCAAACTTTTTTCCACTCAGCGAAGGCACACCTCTTCAGGTGCCTATAATTATTATTATCTTTGAATATATCTAGATCTAACCAAACGTGAAACTTTTCACATTTTGATTTGAAATTATGCTGGTTTTGTATTCTTGAATTAGCGAGCCGAGTGGATTAAATTCCTTGGTGCTTTTGCCAATCTTGAAACTAAAGCAAATCAAGTCTACGATGCGGTTAGTGATAATCCGCACTTCTCTTTACAAAATATGCCTACCACCAACACTTGTTGTCTATAAAGTTTGTTATGGAGCCTTGCAGGTCAAAGCAAGCTATACTTGCTTGTCTCAAATGGCAGCTAAAAGGACCACATCCTTCAAACCCATTGTAGCCTGGATGGAGTACGATAAAAATGTATGAAATATTTTTTTATACTTTCTTATGGGGACAGTTTTAAACTATCTTGAGGAGGTTTAAGCAATTTTTATCTCTGACGTATATTTATGCTGTAAACCTTTGTTTAGAAGAATTTGGGGTTCTTCTTCCGCTGGCTTATGACTCCGGGAGTTTTGATAACTCACTGGCTTTAGTTTAAATATTGTGTAATCCTCATTTGAATGATAATCTAATCTTCTAGTGTTAAAAAAGAAGAAGAATGATTTGGGGTTTATGCAAGACCGGTCTTGAAGTTTTCGAGGTTGTAGACGATTTAGTGAAAGTTTTAATAATCTTTTCTCAAATTTGGAGACTTTTCTCTACTTAATTTTCTTCAAATTTTTTGGAAGTATAGGCAAATGTTTCACACTTTCACTTGGCTATGTCCATGACTAGCCTTGGTTCGTGGTTTATGTACATATTCAAAACCATTTCTAAGGAAAATGTAATCAGGAGTCATGTTTGAAGAATTAGGGGTCCTGTTTCGTATAATTCAAAGAGAATTGTGTATTTATGGTTTTATACTAACAGCAATTACATTTCATCTTGAAGGGAGGTGTTTGGGGTTTTACAAAGGAACCACATAAGCTAAAGGTATGCAGTTAAGCTCTCGGCACTTTCAATTCTTCATGTGAAAATTTGGAAACAACTATCAAACTGAACATTATGCACACAATTAAAACAGTTTGTAGAAGATGCGGGTGGTGAGAATATCGACAAATCTATAAACAAGATCACTTACAATGTCTCTGATCCTGATGATTTGGAAGCACTCCATGCTATTTTATGCGTAAGCGTGTCTGTTATTATTTTCCTGATGACCAGAGAAACTCTTTTTCTTAAACTAAAAATAAAATATATTTAACAGACTGTGGATGCGGTGATCGATGAAACGCTATCGTCCGAACCTCAGAATTACACAAAGAAAACATTCTTGGATAACATAAACCTGGAGGATAACTCATGTTTTGCGTTTAATCAGAGCATCTGGAGATATGACAAAAGAGTTAGAAAGGGAACAACTCTTGGTAAGAAAGTGTTAAGACATTGTTTAGTTTCTATTGATTTTAGCTGAAACCCTGTTTTGTGTTTTGATAATGAGAAGACTGGCATGACGGAGCAATATCGCAACCAAACCTTGTACTGGCTGACATGATTGAAGCCTTGTTTCCAACTGGAAACTACACAACCTCCTATTTTAGAAACATTGCCAAGGTAACGAAGGTCTTTGAATGGTTGGAAACTAAAATTTCAGTTTTTAATATAAATAATCTAAAACTGGTATTTTAAAAATTGGTTATAAAATACCAACTTATGGTGAGTTTTTGAAGGATCACACCATTTTAGTTGAGGGAAGGTATTTGAGTCGTTCTATTACGATTTCAATTATAGTTAAGACTACTATCAACGTCTTGAGTAGTTAAAAAAATAGTAAGAAAATATAGCCTTTTTCACATGTCCTAAAGGTCAGTCTGAATTACGGCCTAGAAACTCTCTTCTTAGGTAAAGAATTAGTTACAAAATTTTCTACCAACTTTTTTTCTTTGGAACACCAGTTTTCAATGGATGATATACTGATTTTTTTTTGCAAAATAAAAACAAAAATGATTTTAAAACTACACGACCATACAAGCGAGAAAAATTATGATGGACCAAAACTATAGCTGGACTAGTATTAGAGGAAAGACATGGCGTGTCCACCTATCCTGTATATAGTTGACTCTATCCAGGGGGAGATCTAGATCTGTATTTAACCGGGGGCATATAATTTTTTTTTAATATGTTTTATAATTAGGTAGGAGGCACTGTCATTTGATTAACCTTAATTCCTTAATAAAATGAAGAATGAGACGGGGGCACGTGACTCGGTACGTCCACCCCTGGCTCTATCAGGAACTGCCCCCAAACCTGTCATATTTTATTAACATTTATGAGAATCAGCTTAAATTAGGGCCTGGTGCATTACAAACAGAGGGCCAGTGGCCGATCACAAAATCCATATATAACCGAATGACCTGAATTTGAATTCAAGTACATATTATTTTAGGTTATTTTAATTGTTTTTGGCTTTAAGTTGCATAATCTCTTACCCTCATAAAATAAACATGGCAGGGCGAAGGAGTCATAGACATTAGTTCGGATATGTGTGATAGAGACGCATCATTGCCGTTAGTTCCTATCATTCCAGCTTGCGGATGATGTTTTATACCTTCACGGTTCTCTGGTCTTCCCCTCCCTCTCCCACTCTCCTCAAGAAACATAGAACATCTTATTCGATTGCATTGTTAGCGATTTCAAACTTTTTAAGATTTCTGATGTGACAATATTTGATAAACTACGTTTATTCATAGCCAGTTTTAATTCCTTGTGTAAGCACACGTGAAATATGTTGTATTTTACGGAAACAACATACAACTATAATGTCTTCATTTAAGTTTTGGTATGATACTTATAAGTACAAACACGGTTTGCATATTTCGAATAAATTACTTTTGACAACAAGGCAAAGTCATTGTTAGAGTCTGGTTTTATGTTGGAGACATAATTGGTTCGCCTATTTCAAACAACTTTTAACGACGATATAGTCCTTGTTTTATGTTGTAAAGACTATTTTGGTACTGTGGATTATCTGATTTTCACGTTGCGGATTTAGAACGAGTTGTAAACATTGTATAAGTTTATCAACAGATAACGATGATTTTAATCTAATCATTGTTAATTTAGTGCTAACACCATGATATTTTTCAAAAGCCAACATAAGTTATTTATATGATGTGTCCATCGCTCTAAAATGACGGATTTTTTTGTTCCCGACGAGATATATATGAAGAAACGACTTTGTCGATAGCTTGTTTCCGACGGATTTGTCCATCAGGAATCGTCTATTTTCTTGTAGTGAATGGTAGATATGCCGTAGTTAATGTAATGAATTTATGTTTCATTGTAGTGCGTACTAGTTTAGAAAAACATATACTACTGTTTCATTCACGTTGAGCTTCGGGGTTCCATATCGGTATATGGTTTTAATGTTCATACTGGAAAGGCATGTGAACGATTCAAACAATAAATGAATTGTATGGACACTCCACGGTTGTATGGGAAAACATCTTGAGTTTTTTTTTAAATGATTTTATCTTTATCAAGGTTGTATGTAGGAGTGGACAAATTGCTAGGGAAACTGTCCAATTTGAAATTTTGGTGTCCTAGGTTTGCGGACCAGATCATATTTCTAGTCCAATATATGATACATATATTTTTTTTTTAAAATAACAAAAAATTGAGAAGAGAACCAATAAATTTAGCATTTCATCAGAAGTCCTTATGGTCGGTTTTTTCTCAATCTCTTCGAACCTCTTTCCTTCTCATCTTCAGTTTTCATTGGTCTTACAAAATTAGAAAATGTTGATGTCTAGTGTATATTTAAAGCATTTCCAATGTAAAATTTTGTTTTTTCCTCTAAAACAGAATAAAAGAGAATATGAAGTAAAAATGTTTTAACTCAACTCTATTTTACGCTCTATAATAGAATAATAAACAAAAAAATAGATTACTCCATTTATAGCGTAAATTCCATTAGAAAGTTAGGTTGAAACATTTAATACTTCATACTCTGTTTTATTCTATTTTGGAGTAAAAATGTATGTAATAGGGTTGGAGATACCCCTTATTAACTTCTATTTGAAACTCACTGTGTTCCTATTAGCTTAATCTTATGGATTTTCTAGTTTTTATTTTATGTTCTGAGTTAATGTTAATAAAAGGTACCAATTCAAGATTAAATAATTTCATATATTTAAATTTTCTATAAGATATTGGTTCATGATAGGTTATAGAAAAGTGTTTTAGTGAGAAAAGTTAAAACATTTATTATCGTGCATTAATTATTTCCTAATGTATGTTAACTCTATGGCCTCGAGGAAATAATAAATGCTCGATCAAATAGATTGTCCATCGCGCTTATATAAGATCTACATGTATAATCCCTCTTCCCTCACACAAACACACAAATATAAATACAAACTAAGAACAAGATGGACAATCTGGCGTTATGTGAAGCAAACAACGCTCCTCTAACGCCCATAACGTTCTTGAAGAGAGCTTCGGAATGTTATCCAAATAGGACTTCCATAATCTATGGAGAAACTCGTTTCACTTGGCCTCAGACCTATGACCGTTGCTGTCGTCTAGCTGCTTCTCTCCTATCTCTTAACATCGCCAAGAATGATATCGTATGTCACTTCCTCTCTCTCTCCAACAAATCTTTTTGTTTAAATTTGTTCAAAGTGTACAGTAGGTGTTAGAAAACAAATCTGAATATAAGAAATAATTATATTCATTTTAACTTGGATATGAGACATGACATTAAAAAATGTGTTTAGGTATCCGTTCTGGCCCCAAACATACCGGCCATATATGAGATGCACTTCGCTGTTCCCATGGCTGGAGCTGTCCTAAACCCTATCAACACCCGCCTTGACGCAAAATCCATCGCCGCAATCTTCCGCCACGCACAGCCCAAGATATTATTCGTAGACCGCAACCTTGAGACCTTAGCTAGAGCCACGCTCCATCTACTACCAGATGAAGAGCAGCGGAACCTGCTGGTCATTTTCATTGACGAGCCCGATCGCCCTAAAAGGATTTCGTCCAATGATCAGTTAGACTACGAAGAGCTCATCCGTAGGGGAGAACCTTCGTCCTCCTCGGTTGCACGTATGTTCCGTATTCAAAACGAGCATGATCCGATCTCGTTAAACTACACATCGGGTACCACGAGCGAACCAAAAGGTGTGGTGGTCAGCCACCGTGGAGTTTATTTGAGCTCTCTAAGCGTGATTATGGGCTGGGAGATGGGGAAGTTCCCGGTCTACCTTTGGACTCTGCCTATGTTTCATTGCAATGGATGGAATCTCACATGGTCAGTGGCAGCACGTGGAGGCACCAACGTCTGTATAAGGCATGTGTCTGCCCCGGAGATTTATAAGAACATAGAATCGCACGGCGTGACGCATATGTGTTGTGTTCCTACAGTCTTAAACATTCTGCTTCAAGGAAATTCACTTGACATGTCACAAAGGTCAAAGCCGGTTCAGGTTTTGACCGGAGGTTCATCGCCTCCTACTGCCCTTGTAGAGAAAGTTCAGCGGCTCGGGTTTGAAGTGCTGCATGTTTATGGGCTCACGGAGGCCACTGGTGCTGTTCTCTTTTGTGAGTGGCATGACGAGTGGAACAGGTAATAATACAAATTTATAACTCTATTTACAGCATCAGATTTTCCTGTTGTTCACAATTACTAAAAAAAAAAAAGAAGCAAAATTTCACTTTTCAAAAGGATTGAAATTGAAAAAAAAAACTGAAATGATGAAGTTATTTTGAACTTACAACCATGATAAATGTTATTAAGATTGGTTTAACATTTATATTACTCAATTAAAACAGACTTCCAGAGAAGCAACAGATGGAGATGAAAGCAAGACAAGGGGTAGGCATCTTAGCCCTAGCTGACGTTGACGTAAAGAACAAAAAAACCCAGGAGAGTGTCCCACGCGATGGGACGACAATGGGAGAAATTGTCATGAAAGGAAGCAGCATAATGAAAGGGTATCTAAGGAATCCGAAAGCTACATCTGAAGCGTTTAAACACGGATGGCTCCACACGGGAGACATAGGTGTGATCCATCCCGATGGTCACATACAGATCAAAGATCGGTCCAAAGATATTATCATATCGGGAGGTGAAAACATCAACAGTATTGAAGTTGAGAATGTTCTTTACAAATATAAGAAAGTGCTCGAGGCCGCTGTTGTCGCCATGCCTCACCCTATGTGGGGTGAAACCCCTTGTGCGTTCGTTGTTCTAGAAAAGCGTAAGACTGGTCAAGGAGACTGTGATGATCAGTTCATGACAAGAGAAGGTGATTTGATTAAGTATTGCCGTGAGAATCTGCCTCATTTTATGTGTCCGAAGAGGGTTGTGTTCATGGGAGAACTACCTAAGAACGGCAACGGAAAGATTCTTAAACATAAGCTAAGAAACATCGCTAAAAGTTTGGTTATTAATGATGACAATACTATTGGCATTAAGCACTAAATATCATCTCTCATGGAAAATCCTTAAGAGTGAGATGATTAGAAATCTGGTATTTATTGTTTCGATTATAAAATCATTTTTGAATAAACATATGTAATGTTTAGTACAAATAATTGTAATTTACCGAAACATTTAGATTTTATTGTACTTTTATTCTTTAACTGAACTTAATAGATAGGTTAAATCTCATATCTATTAAATCACATTGAACCTGGACGAACCATATTGATCCATGATAGGCGGTTATAAAAAATTCTCCAAGTTTGAATGCATCCAAAAATGTTAATGTAACATCTCGAGTTGTGATATATGGAAAGAATTAAGATGATTGATTTGGCTATTTATTTCAACAAAGTTGACGTAATTTTTCCGTAACACATCCGTTTAGAACTCCAGAGTTAAGCATGCTTGAGCTGGAATACTTGAAGAATTGGTGACATATTTGGAAGTGATTCGCGATACAGTGTGAGTGAGGGCAAAGAACGGAGAACGGTCATGTGATGATTACAAGATCAGTAAACAAGTTTTTTGGACCTTGGAAAATCAATGCACTGCCCGTCAGATGGGTAGAGTGAGCGGACATGGGTGGCCCATTGGGCGCTTGGGCGTTACAGTTAAGTTGAAAATGAAGATCTTCATGCTTGTTGGTGCATGGTAATATGATGTCTCTGGCATTCTTGGATGGCTAGATATGTCTTCTGCGTTTTAGATGTCTCTCTTGGTCGTTGTAATCTTGTTTAAAAGTGTTTGAGCTCATGAGCTTGCAAATAAAGTAAGCTGAGAATGAATGAGGCATTACTTTATTCCAAAACTAAATTAGATAGAGTCAGTCATCAAAGATCGAATAGCAAAAGTTGAGCTATTAAGTACTTTCTCAGTTCCAAAATATACAATTTTTTATATTTTTTTTGTTCCATAAAATAAATTTCTTATACTTATAAAGTATTTTTGTATATTTTTAAGAAATATTAATGAGAATATTTGATTTGACTAAATATCATTGGTTGATAGTCATTAAAAATTGTATAATAAAATAAATAATAAATTTGATTATAAACATTTATTGTATTTTTAATGTGTGAATAGCCTAAAAACTCCTTCTTTTGACAATGGATAAATAGATTGTGTCGGTAACGTTCAAATTACCGGGCATCAATGACTGAGAGGGTGATTTGGTTCACTGACACTTCATCACCGCGCTGTGTACTTGACGACGATTCAGTCTCAAGAAGACTTCTCCCAACGCAGAAACCGGGCCGTTTAGGCTGAGGAATAGCCGTAGTTTCGCTCCCAAGCATCACCATAACAGTCGACATCACTGGTCTGTCTTCAGCACGTTCTTGAACACACAAGAGACCAATTTGTATACATCTTAAAATTTCATGTGTCCGGAGTACTGCTGATGATGAATCATCTATGATGATTGGGTCTACTATCTCTATCCCTTTTCCTTCCTTCCAGTATCTCCACACCTTCGCATAAGAGATGGAATTTCTTAGTGTTATCGTCAGACTATAACTGCAAAAAATATCGAAATCAGGAGGTTCTTAGCATACAAAACCGAGGAGATTAAGGTCACGATTTGAGTTGTAGAATCCGTTAGTCTTCTTGCCACTTATAATCTCAAGAAGCAAGATCCCGAAGCTGAAAACATCTGACTTCATCGAGAATATCCCATCCATTGCATATTCTGGAGACATGTAACCGCTGCATAACAAAGAATAAACACCCATACGTTAGGTTTTCTTTTAAATTTGAATTTAAGACAAAAACTCTTTTGTGGTTTTGGAAAATAATTGCTTACTAAGTGCCGACCACCTTCCTTGTGTTAGCTTCCGTCTCTTCCCGTCCAAAGATCCTCGCCATCCCAAAGTCGGAGATCTTAGGAGTCATATTTTTATCAAGCAAGATGTTACTTGCTTTCAAGTCTCTGTGGATAACCCTAAACCGTGAATCTTGGTGAAGATAAAGAAGTCCTCTAGCAATACCATTGGCGATGTCAAATCTCTTTTGCCAACTTAAGTTAGAGCGCCGAATTTTGTCTGCAAATCGATCACAAGCCAAAACATGTTAACTTGTCCCCAAATATGTTCAATTATTAGAAAAAATGAGCTGTTTTGAGTCACTAACCAAAGAGATGAGAATCAAGGCTTAGATTCTCCAAGTACTCATATATCAACATCTTCTCTCCCTTATCGACACAACAACCGAGAAGCCGAACCAGGTTTATGTGCTGAAGCCTGGCAATTAGTCTAACCTCGTTCTTGAACTCACCGGTCCCTTGTAATGACTTTTTCGATAGTCTCTTTACCGCGATTTCTTTCCCGTCAGGTAACATTCCCTATTACGACACATTTATGGTAAAATGAAACCTTGTACAGTGAACTAATGATAGATCTTGAATACGTTGTGCATGACCATTACCTTGTAAACAATACCGAAACCACCTTTTCCAAGCTTGTTGCCGTCAGAAAAGTTGTTTGTTGCAATAGCAACTGCTTCAAACTCCATCAATGGAAGTTCTAGATCCTCTGTTTTGCTTTCTCTGGATATGTAACTCTTTCTTGTTACTATCACTTCGTCCGTTAGCGAATCCTTGCTTCTCACTTGATCGACTGTTTCATTCAGAAACAAAAGAACATTTTGACTATCAAAACTTACAGACGAAATAATGAAAATGAAAGCTATTTATTTACCAATAGGTGTTTGAACTGCTGTGGCTCTCTTCTGTTTTGTTTTCCAAAACCGGAAAATAATGATACTTAACAGAAACAAAATGCTCATTCCAACACTCGAACCTATGATTTTTCCATTGTTGGTTATCTTGTCATCTGCAATAGAAACGAAGCATGTATTTTTTTTTCTTTTAGTTTAAAAAATGTATTTTTCTTCTATTACTTGTCAGAAAAGGAAAATCCATCCCCCAAAACTTTTGATAAGACATTTCTTACAGATTATTTAATAAAGTTTTTTTTCTTTCGAATTTGCTAATGTATTATCTCTCCATTTGTTAATGTGAAAACATAACTTTTGAAAAATGTATCATGGCATTAAGTCAATTGTTACATGGACCTGCATTTATGTATACTTATAATTTTGTCAAATTATTAAAATATTCTAATAACACACAAACATCACCTTTCAATGTAACAATTTTGTGTATATATATTATCAAAAATTGTTGTAAGTGTATCTTAACAAATACAAATACAAATCCAAGACAATATTTATCATATAGAATTTTGGCCTATTTAACTGAATATACAAATTTCTTGTGGTAATTGCAGATCTATGCATTATTTTTAAATATTTGCACAACCATGTAACAATTGTGCTGTGTTGCCAATATTCTCCTCGAACTGAGACGAAAATGTTAACCTGTTACCGAGGTTGAAGAACAAAATGTATTTTGATTGCAAGTGGAGAGGAAGAGCAATATATGTAGAAAACCGGTTATAATTTGACATAGTTGACGTACATACATATTGAAACCGGATTTAGGAGCAATAATTTATTGTGATCCTATATTAGACACATATGTTGCATGAAGTTCATATTGGAATCAGTAACCGGTTATAAATTCTATAAAACCAAAACATCAGATCTATAACCGGTTATAAATTCTATAAATTTTAGACACAACTAGAGAATGAGTTTAACTTTTTAGAACGAGACGATCTTTTAACATATAAAATGTAATTAAGTGCTTTGGGTTTTTGCAGGAAAGAAAAATATTAGTTGAACATTCTTGATTCTTTGCATTATTATCACACTCTCTCTCTCTCTTTCTCTCCTCAGTTCTTTGCATTTGTGGTAATTAACAGTGTGTTCAGCTCACGTGTAACGTGTAACAGGTCGTATATTAGGAGCAATCAGTTATAATTTGACATAGTTGGCGTACATAAATATTGAAACCGGATTTAGGAGCAATAATTTATTGCGATCCTATATTAGACACATATGTTGCATGAAGTTCATATTGGAATCAGTAACCGGTTATAAATTCTATAAAACCGAAACATCAGACCTATAACTGGTTATAAATTCTATAAATTTTAGACACAACTAGAGAATGAGTTTAACTTTTTAGAACGAGACGATCTTTTAACATATAAAATGTATCTAAGCGCTTTGGATTTTTGCAGGAAAGAAAAATAGTAGTTGAACATTCTTGATTCTTTGCATTATTATCACAGTCTCTCTCTCTCTTTCTCTCCTCAGTTCTTTGCATTTGTGGTAATTAACAGTGTGTTCAGCTCACGTGTAACGTGTAACAGGTCGTATATTAGGGGCAACCGGTTATAATTTGACATAGTTGGCGTACATACATATTGAAACCGGATTTAGGAGCAATAATTTATTGCGATCCTATATTAGACACATATGTTGCATGAAGTTCATATTGGAATCAGTAACCGGTTATAAATTGAGTCAATTAGCCCAAAATCCTAAAAGAATGTAGAAATTAGGTAAATACCCAAGAGCCAAAATGTATGGGGCCGAAAATGCAAGTAGTAAACGTGAATTGACGATACTGTCCTTAGGTTGCATAGAAAGATATTTTACGGTAGGCCAATTTTAGGGTGGAAGCTATAAAGGTTTTTATTGGTTGTAGTAGTAATGATTACCTAAGTATTTCTCACCCCTAGGTACGTGAACGGGATAAGTTGAAAAGTATTGGCGAATCAGAGGCTTGGGGTATTTGACAGGAGCGGCTGCATAAAAGGGAAGATCCTATAAAAGGTTCAAGCTTTGGTGGCTCGTCGGTAAAAGGGCATGCAATTTCTGTTTCGAGGACGGCGGGGAGGAACCAGAGACCGCATGTTAGTCACCGGAGCAGAGGTTTGTCACCGATGAAAGTGGATCTCGGTGTCGTGGATGTGTTAAAAGGGATGGCGGTTCCCTCAGACATGAGTGAGGGGTAGTTCGTGTGGTTCAGACTTTGAGACAGTGGTGTCTTGAGCAGTGGCGGCGCGAGGGTTTGGAGTCGGATATTCTTCAGAAGCCAGCATCTGTGGCCGCGGGGCGCTCTGGAGTAGGCTTGGTCATGACGGCGTCGGGTGAAGAAACGAGCTTGGACAACTCCGTTCCGTGTAGCTGCGGTTATAATTCTCTTCTTTTAACATTTTAATACCCCTTTCTGTTGAAATAAAAACAGAGAAGAAGTGTATTTGGAGTCGAAATAAAATGTGTAGTTAAGGTGAAGTATATGGACGACATCACAATGGTATGCCCAAGAGATGTTGTTTTGTTTGCAAAACTTTTCCAGATTATGGGACGAGTGATATGTTTGTGGCGTGGGGAATAGAAGAAGAACGAGACTGGTTTTGGATTCGGGGTGATAGAGGATGAGAACGAGAGTTTTCACACATTTAAAGATTTATCCAGCTAGAATATGTTGTTCTTGGACAATATATTAATTAGCTTCTATACAAAAATTGCTAGGAGAATTTTTGGGAAGTTAACGTTCTAATTTTAGGAGTGGACGGATAAAAATATTATTGGATACACTAGTTATATTAATAGACGACAATAAAATATTGTAGCCTGTTAAGCTTTTCATTAGCATGTAAAATATATAAAAGATTGTTTTAGCATTTGTTTGTATTCTCTGTTTATAGCGCAATCCAGTTTGAGATGTAAGGAGTACAATACGTATTGATACGTTATATTTAAATAAAATCCCTTCTTCGTATAATGCTGTAGTTATTGAGTAACCAAGTCTTTTGTAGATTACAACAAATAAAAATTAGCTGTGTAATTGAATAAGAGAGAAGTGCTCTAGGAAAGTATGGAGAATGTTTCTTAAAAATATTATTATCTGGAGAAAACCTTCAAGACTTCAGCTAAACATAATATTAGCTATATCAATAATAAAAGAGAAGTGCCGGTGAAGAATTGGATTTAGACCCCTTGGAATCAGTTGAGAGGAACAATACAAAAGCACGAGATCCAAACTCTGATGCTAACAGTCAGCTACAAATGATGAAGCTAGCTTTGACTTGTAAACCGAAAGGAGTCGGGACAAGCAATGGTTGTGAGAGGGAAAAAGAGACATCCTTTGAAGGGAGCATCATAGAGGGTAGATGCTGAAATGTGTTGATGAGAAGTGAAAAGCTGATAGCATCTCTGTGTGAAAGTTATTTTTTGCTTTTTAGTAATAAAGTGTCTATTTGCAGGGTTACATCTTCATTGGTCGGTTACTTGTTATGTTAGCCAGTCAATTTGTTTTTGTGAAGGCTAAACAATTTAGTAACAATCTAACAGACCTTGAACAATAGCACTATCTATTTTATCTTTTCTCGAGACGGTTAAACGGGAGTTTAGCAATGTCTCTCGTCGTTTTGGTTTGCTAAATTCACTTGTAACCGTTGGTGTAATGAAGTGTCTGATGCAGGATTGCATTTTCGTTGGTCGGTTACTCGGTGTGTTAATCTGATAGTTTGTTATTGTTAAGGGTAAACATTTTAGTAGTCAAACTTGGATGATAGCAGTATGTTTAATCTTTTATCGGGACTGTTAAAAATGGGAGTTTAGCAAGGGGTCTGGTCGTTTTGATTTGTTAATTCCACTTGTAACAGAGAATCAGTTCAAAAAAACAAAAAAACTCTGCTCTCTCTTAAATATATATCAAGCCCCTAGGGGGAAATCTGAACATAAATAGACCGGAGCTCCGATGAAACGGAAATTGCTAGGTTACATGGAAAAAAGAAGAAACACACCTAAACACACAAATCTAAAGCGAGCTAGAGGAGATGTGGGGAAGAAGACGAAGGAGGCGGAGCCGCCACCTGCGACAGACACCGCTGCCAGCATATCATTGTATCCGGGACATCACTATAGCAGAGTGTCCATGCCAGCTAATAGAACCTTCACCGGTGTACCTTCAAAGCTAAGCCATCTCAAAGGGGTCCCGCTGCCACATAACACCAGAGCCATAAAGAACATCCGACTCTGAAACTCTTCCACCGTTGATTGCGAAGGGTCTCCACCTTCTCACAAGTCCGAACAGTCGTCACCGGGAGAACCGCCATCTCTATGGATAGATCCGCCGTCAAACGAGCACCTCTCAACAATCGAGACAAACTTTAGGGATCCCGATGATTGACTTGCGGATTCGGCTGTCTGCTCCACCGTCCTCAAGCAGAGCCTCCACCTAAAACCAACGAGCCACTATAGAACAGCCAAAGCTTTCCTAATTCTGTCGCACAACGTAAACAAATCAGAAGAGGAAGAGAAGAAACACCACCAAAATAAAACCATATGACATCTACAAGGAAAAAATGGAGGCGGCGTTACACTGCCGCTTGGATCCATTTGGATTGGACAATTGACACAAAGAAGACAGAGTAAATAGAGTTATGTCTGATATATATCATTTAAGGGACGAACAGTAACTTATAAAGAAGAAGAAGAGGTGTCTTGGTTTGGGGAAATTTTATGAATATAATATAATATATCAATTTGTCTGACCCAGATACATTTCATGTAGAATTGGATTATCAGAAAAAGAATCTACAAGAATATGTGGGCATCATGAAAATCGAAGAGTAGAAAGCAATAGGGATATAATGGTCATAAATTAATCGACAATTCCTATGAAAACAAAAATGTGTATAGAGCTAATTATGCGATCTTTCTTGTGTGTAGAGTGCAAATTCTCTTATAAATTCTATAAAACCGAAACATCAGACCTATAACCGGTTATAAATTCTATAAATTTTAGACACAACTAGAGAATGAGTTTAACTTTTTAAAACGAGACGATCTTTTAACATATAAAATGTATCTAAGCGCTTTGGGTTTTTGCAGAAAAGAAAAATAGTAGTTGAGCATTCTTGATTCTTTGCATTATTATCACACTCTCTCTCTCTCTTTCTCTCCTCAGTTTCTTTGCACTTGTGGTAATAAACAGTGTCTTCAGCTCACGTGTAAAGTGTAACAGGTCGTATATTAGGGGCACGCTTGGTATTACCACAATTTATACAGTACCATTACCTGTTAGCTAATTTATATCCATTTTTTTGTTATCTAGTGCAAATTCCTTAGAATTTTATAGATAATTAAATATTTGAAATTGTAACTAGTGCTATTAATCGTCGTGAAGAAATGACTAATCATTTTTTTTAAAGATAGAGTTCATTTGTTGTAAAATACTTTGGTTGATCAGTTGAAGATGAGTGTACTAGTTAAATAATAATAATAAATTTTATTCAGTTTGATGTATCTTAACTAAAACAACAACAACAAAAAAAATATTACAAATTTTACGTTTAACTATACATATGTTTTTATTTTTAGAAAATATATTTTTACCAAGATATTTTTTAGATATGTATAATATTGTTATATAGTTTAGATATCAATTTTTTAAGAAAATTTAGATATCAAGGTCAAGAAAGTCTTTCTAAGATTTTTTCAAAATCGTTTTTCTAAAATTTTTTCAAAATCGTTTTTCAAATTGAAAAAAAAAATTGATATAAAATTCAGAAAGTCTTTCTAAGATTTTTTCAAAATCGTTTTTCAAATTGAAAAAAAAAATTGATAATAAATCGAAAAATCAAAAAAATTATTGATGTTTTTAATATTTATTTATTTTAAACCTAATTTGGTCATTTTGATCTTTAAAAGGTAGTTTAGGAAAAAAATTGAAACTATTTAAAATTATTTCTCTATTTTTTTTTATTTTTTTTTAAATGATTACTATTTATGCGCATAACCCCTTAAAATGCAAATGACAAAGAACTAACCGAGATCAGCAGCGGCTTGTCTAACGTAGAGATCCTGACCTCCCTCAGCAAAATATCGCATATCCAACATATCTCCGGTCCAAATCACACATCCCCATCCACCATTACGAATGTCCGCATTAGCGAAAGCCGTACAATTGCAATTTTTTAGACAACGTGCCTCGCACTCCTCTGTCCCAATTCCTCTGTCCACTATTGTCTTTGTAGTATCAGGCAACTTCATGTTCTTCAACCTCACAAACCCATCCGTACCGTCACAGCTCAGCCTCGTCTTCCTGACGCAACCATCAAAATCATCTCTAAGATCCCACTTATTTCTTGGCTTAAACCCGTGGATACAGTTACAAACTGGTGAAGCGTTGGAATCACAATAACCGTAACTCCCACACTGTTTGTAGTTATTGCATATATCCCTTGGTGAGTACCATAATGGTCTCCAACTCTGTAACCTCTCGACCCAAGTTGATCGTTGTAATAACCCGGTCGGGGTTAGGGTTAAGATCGAGTAAATGTTGCTTTTTGTGATATGGTATGAGTAAGTTATTTCTTTATCAGTCGCTGAGAAATTTAGAACTAGGTAATCAACTGGTCTTACCTCCGGTATGCCGTTAAACCGGATTCCATCCCATGGCCGCTCCGGTACACTATAGACTCTTTGTTGCATACGTAAACTTCCGGGAACCCTATGGTCTTGAATTTAGTCGAGTAATCCCCGCTTGATGGATCATCTGGGGTTTTCCTGGATCTCAAGAATCTGTTCATTCCGGTTTTAAGATCCCAACCCAATTTCATCTCCGGAAGTAAAGTGTCTGTCGGAAAATCGAAACTCTGCCACAAGTACTCGTAATTGTTGGAGTGTCTGAGCACGAAGTTACCGTTATCGAGAAGCTCTGCCACCACAG